>NW_019100763.1:0-28741 GCF_001856785.1 Myzus persicae
AATATTTTGGATTTTAAGTTAGAATATACGACTATGTTATTTTTATTTTTATTCATATTTCATTTAATTAATACTTATAATAAATAAATATAATAATACATGTATCTAATTTATAAAAGTAATTTACCTGAGTGTAATGGTTAATCTTTCCTCTGCGGTCAAAGGATTCCGCCAAGGTGTATATCTCTTTGATATGTGGTCACGTACTTTTTTAAGTAATTCGTCGAATGATTTGATTGACATCCGATAATATAAGAAAAACTTTTCTGGATATAATCTTATATCGTTATAAAACTTTAAAAATCGTCCACTTGTTTCCATATCATCATTCATCGGGTGAACCCAGTGTTGTCTACGTGGCCTTTGCACAGGATTTTGTAACACACCAAGTGCTTCTGCTACACACAAAACCTGAACTAGTCGTTCGTGATCTACTTCCATTTTGTTCTGATAGCTAATAATATTACAATAACGTACAACCTTACGTGACACTGAGATTACTAAGTTTTAAAATATAATAATTTTTCCATCACCCAATATTTCGGTATAACCGCATGCGGTTCGACCGCGCATGTGTGAACGGTAATCTGACGGTTGAACCGCTGCGGCTCGACCGCTATGTGTGGCCCGGCCCATAAGGGAGCCCGTGGGACAGCCTGACCAGATGTATCATAGCCACGGAGACCAGAGCAACTTCTCGTCACACGCACGCATGCTATTACACTATTACTATATTTTCTGCTAAATAAACATAATTCTACAGTTCAATTTGGTACTTGTTGATTTGTCTCAAATCTGAGTTATTAATATTATTACCAGTATTCAGAACTCGCCGTTCTCAGTTATCACTCAACAACAAACTCAGTGACTTACTATCTTGATTCTTCGTCGGTGAAAAATTGTTGAAGATCTACGACTTTCGTTATTTTTATTTCGTTTATTTGTTTATTTTAATTATGAAACGGTTTGTACAAGTTCTAAATGCTGGCCCATCGAAAATCCAAAAAACAGACAATGATTCAAGTACGCAATCAACCGAAGAAACAACTAACCATCTGATAAATACTTCGAAATTGAAGTAAAACTATAAATGATGCAAATCTACTAGAGATATCTTTCCTATGTTCAAACAAAAAAGACAGACACTTTAAATCAATATAATATTATTAAAGAGGTATTCCTAAAACATAATATTACCTACTATTCCATCCTCAGCACCAGTTTAGGCAATCCAAGTTATGACACCTTGGTGTAACAGGTTAAACAATAGAACTTTGGATATGATTTTATGTTGTAGATCAAATATTGGCTTACACCATTTTTTTTTTCAAATGTAACCTTATTTATGTAATTATTTTTCAAGTTAGAGAATGCCTCTTCATATATTCCTATGGAGTTTATTTAAAAATAAATTATTTTGTGTTAATTTTTAAAATGTTTAAATGAGTTTAAAAATGACATTTATTTTATTTTTTCAATAATGTAACCTTATTTATTTAACTATTTATTAAGTCAGAAAATGACTTCGTATATTCTTATGAAATTTATCTATAAAATAAACTAGGTGTACTGTTTTTAAAATGTTTTAAATTAAGTAATCCTCTTTTTAATACCTGTACCACTGAATATTTGCAAAATTAAACATGAAATTATCCGATATTTATCTAGATAAATATTTATTCATTTTTATCTTAATCTAGATAATATTTAGTTTAGTTATCTTTATCTTTATCTAGATAAAATTTAGTACTGTTATCTTTATCTAGATAAATTATTAGTTATCTATTCTCAACACTGCTCGTTTTCCTCTTTCTGGCCGAGGATACCTTCTGTCATGTTGATGAATGCGGTCCTCGCACGAATGAAGGATTCCTTCATTCGTGTGCTCTGGTCTTCTATGCCTACCGGTCTACAGAGCAAATCGGCTACGTCTTCCGGCGTGGGTAATCTACCACCTAGGAATGGACGTACACCTTCCCGCTTCGCGTCCCATCTAGGACACTCGAAGGTGGTGTGTTCGACGTTGTCGTCAGGGTGCTGACAGTACACGCATTAAGCGTCATCCGCACGGTTCATCTTCCGGAGGTACGCCTGATAGCATCCGTGCCCCGAAGCACCTGCGTCAGTCGGAATGTCAGGGTTAGCGGTGGTTTTGTTAACCAGCGCCCAACGTCAGAGATAAGCCGGTGCGTTCATCTGCCTTTATCAGACCGGTTCCACCGGGCTTGCCAAGCTGCGATACTGATTACTCTCTCCCGTTTTTTTACGATGCTCGGGGCGACTTCAGTCTGGTCGTTCAGACGAACCCGAACTCTAGCCCTTTCTGTTGCTAGTAGGTCTACAGGTAGCATTGAGGCCAATACTGACGAGGCATCAGCCGAGACTGTCTTGTAAGCACGTATTATGCGGAGTGCGACGGTCCTCTGCGCTCTTGCCAGTTCTGTGCGATTCTTAGCCATTTTGGTGCCACGGACGGCCCAAGTCAGTGAGGCGTACAGCATCTTGCTGTTTGCCACACAGCCAAGAAGCGCTCTTTTTCTTTGCGATGGTCCACCAAGGTCCGAAGTCGAACTGCCTTGGCGAAACCTGTATTGGTTAGGTGATCTATGACCGGTACTATTAAGGTGCGCGTCGAGTCTGGCCAGAATTAGCCGCTCCAAGTGTTTCCCTGAGGAATCAAGCATACACAGCGGCCTGTAGCTGGACGGTTCGGTTGTCGGCTTACCCTGGCCTTTGTGCAGTAGCACCAGTCTAGATTCCTTCCATCGGGTAGGAATGGTGGTGTTGGCTAAGCAGTTGTTGTAGTCACTGAGTAGGGTGTTGGGCTTCCGGAGAAATACCTGGGCTAAGAGCTCGTTGAGAATGCCATCGGGGCCCATTGCCTTACCGAGGGAAGTCTTTTGTAGGCTTGTGCCAGTTCGGCCAGGGTGAAGTCTTCAACGGTTTCATCTTCTGCGGTTACTGATGGGCGAGGCTCGAGTGCCCAGTCTGTCACTGGGGGGGTTCGGGAAGAGGTGATCGGCGATCTCCGACTCCATGCCACGGGCTTCAATTCCTGGACGTTGACGGCCGATGGTAACGACTTTATAAGGAAGACCCCATGGGTCGGAATCAACGGATCTGCACAGGTCGGACCAGCATTTAGCCTGGGAGGATCTTATTGTCTACCGCAATTCCTCCCTGTTGACCGTGTATGCGATTCGGTGAACGTCCAGCTGTTCAGGTGACTCTCTCCTTCGAGCTGCCCTGTGGTAGTTCCTTCGCAGTCGGCTGTACTCGTCACGTAGCCCGGCAATTTCTTGGTTCCACCAGTGAGCTTGCTTTCTGCCGGGTGGCGGCGGTGCCCTAGGCGGCATACACGCGTCGCAAGCAGATGTCAAGTATAAAATGAGTTCATCAGAGGCTTGTGAATAAAAATATATGGGTATCAAAGTTACCCCGCGAAATCAAAGTTACCCCATTCTACTGTACAAATACAATGTATACAATATAAATACTCTGTTTGTTTAGTTGTATTTTTATACATTGTGCTTTTTATAATTTTATTTTATTATAATTTCAATTTCATTACCTACAGTCTGTTGTCTATAGGCCTCAGGTGGTCTGCGTTTCGACGAATTACCTTTTTATCCGCATAATAAAAGAAATGTGTTTGGGCGAGTTTCTTATAATATGTTTGAGCGAGACAATATAAAAGATAAAAATGTAAGGATTAAGATAAATATTATTATATGAAATCTATAGGGAATTTTAGATCAACCTAAATATGGCACAGTCTTATATGCAAGTCGGGCAACTAATAGAACTTTATCATATTTCTAAATATCTGTTTGCTTGAACATTGAAAACGTGAAGTTGTATTATTGTGTTGCATTAGTCAGTTAATTAATATGGATCTTAAAATGTATTATATTTTCAATACAAAACGAAATAAACGATGCTTTTCAATTGAAAATTATATTTTTAGTGAATCTAACCACTTGAAAAACGGATCTTTTCGTTTTCAGTGAACTAACAGAAAATGTACTGAGAGAGTTTTAGTGAATTCTACTATCGATGAAATACTATCTTTTTCATATAATAATATACATAATCACGAACTAACAACTGATCATAATTTAGCAGTTCAGTATATTAGAAATGCCGTGAAAAGGAAAGCCGAAGAAGACTTACATGCAAGACCAAATAAGAGAATACTTAAAGAAATTCAAGACACTAATTCCGTTTTTATGGAGGTAATAGTTTATATTAACAATAAAATATTGAGAGAATCGGCTTACAGGATTCGTAAAAAACATTTTTCCAAAATCCCCACAACTACTAATAAAGCGTTTGACCAACTGTTTGAAACTCAATGTGATATAAAATCTAATAATGAACAATTTTGTTTCATCAATCGAGAAAAACAAATTATTTTATTTACATGTACTGAACACTTCTTTGTGAATCTGAAAACTTTTTTGGCGATGGAATATTTACTTACGCTCCTAATTACTTTTATCAATTACAGACAATACACATCTTCAAAACATAATTAATAATTATTACATACCCGTAGTATATGCATTTTTGACATCAAAATCTGAAGATCAATATATCTGTTGTTAGAAATAAAAAAATTGTGTCTTGATTTAACAGGTAAAGTTATAAATGTTCAATAATTTTATTCAGATTTTGAAAAAGCAGCTCATAACGTAGTTATTAATACATTCACGGGCTGTCAATTGATGTGTTGTCAGTTTCATTTAGCGCAATGTCGGTTTAGAAAAATCAAAAAATCAAATAAAACATTGATTAAAGAATATGATACCAATTCCGAACTTGGTGTTTGGCTTAAGCATTTTTTGGATTACCATATTTACCACCCAACGAAGAAGGCTAAGGTTATATAGAGCTTATGTCATTTGCTCCAAAAATTCAAAAGAAAAACATTGAATTTATAAATTATATACTTGATTACAGAGGATGCTATTTTTTCTCTTTATTTATGGGCAAGGAAACTTGAAAATATTCCAAACGCAACAAATGGAGCCGAATCATTCCGTGCACATTATAACTCTCAATTTTATTCATCGCATCCAAATATATATCAAGTAATTAATGTGTTACAACAAATTAAAGTAGAAACTAACATAAAATGCAATGCTATAAATAAAAATATTTACAATATTCGATGAAAAGTCATATTAGAAAAACAAGAGTATATAAAAACAAGCTGGGATAAGTATATGTCAGGTGAAATCAAAATTTTAGAGAACATGTAACGTAACCATTTAGTTAGCTTAGTACCTTCTGTTAAAGCAAGTTGTTTTTCTAATTCCTAATTTATAAAATCCAACAAACGTTTTATTTGGATAGTTATGAAGTTGAATATCAGAAAACCAATTTGAAGGAACATTTATCATTTTGATCATCTTTACAATACATTGAAATACAGCTAAAGGCTTCAAAAGTGACATCTATAGATACATGTAACATATATAATGTTTATAACTATAAAAATAACTACTAAGATATAAAAATTCAACATTTACGTTACAAAATATCTTAACTATTTAACTTTTTTAACTATAAACACTTATACTAGTACTGTTCCCCGCTATTCATCAATGTAAATGTCAAATATATTAGCTGTGGTATTCTTGGAGTAGCAGTGATCATTTTCTATGCTAAATGATTAGTGATCTACAACATTAATCATTAAATATTATTACCTACACATTATGTATTTTAAATAAAAATTAAATATTTTTAAAAACCTTTTGTTTTTTATTTAATGGTATATAATTTAAGTCAGAAATTGTACTTGAAGTAAGCTTCATTAAAGTATTATGACTTATAACTGGTTCAATACTGTTATCAACTATTGGCTGCAAATGTAACATTTTTTGGGGAACAGGTCCATTTTTGAGTCTTGGTTGTTTTAGACGAATCTTTAAAGTATTTTTTAGTTTTTTTTAATAAACTATCAAAAATGCAACAATAATTTGAAAACCAAAATATACCGTATATTTGTTAGTTTCCTTTCCTGATGTCCATTTTCTTGTTATATCCTGAGGCGCTTAAAATGATTTTCACAAATCCGCGATTTAGATTTTAATTTTAAACTTAAAGCTTCATTCCAAAATTTGTATAAATCTAAATCTTTAGGTACACCAAAAGTAATTTTTTCTTTTAGTCACAAAATGAAACACAACAACTCATTTTTTTTAAGAAAAAAAAATATATTTTAGATTAATGAAAAAATAGGAAATCTATTAGTTATAAACATTAATTAAAATATACATCTATTTTAATTCCTTGTTATAAACTATACTAGTAATTAATTTAATTCGAGATAATTACAAATTTGGTGGTAAATTATTTTGTAAAAGTTGCCACTAATATGATAGCAAGCGCTATAAGTGTAGTTTGCAACAGCTGTTCTGGCAAGTCAGTTTGGGCCCAAGTTGTTCATATAGGTCGTTCGGTATCCAGTATATTTTAATTATTGTAAACCATTACGGCATTATCATTGCTCATACCTAGTGATTTTCTTACAGTGACATTTTAACATTTTACGCCATACTTCCCGAGAAATATTTAATACTAGTTATTACTTTAAATTATCAAAATAACTCAAGTGAAATTAATAATTTCTGAATATCTTTGTTTTAGAGCTCTGATTTAAAATGTCTATACTCCACTATTTATAATTTGAATTACGGTATTTCTATTTTACTTTACTCATTGCTTCATTCAGTGAGAGAGCGTTGTGAAGTATTGCAGTTCGAATTAACAATTCATCAATTTCGTCGATTTCAATTTATTTATTTGTTGTAATTCCACTGTGGTGTTTTTTGCTATTATTTGCAATTGCTATAAATGATGACTGAGTCAAGAGACCTAGAGTCAAAATGGCCACACTTAAATAAATATGTTGAACTGTTACTTAATTTAATTTGAACTTGGGTAATTTTTTTTACCTGTTTGCGCCAGGAACGGACAATAATAGGCCGTGCGTTCCGGTCACCGAAATATTTTGTATATATTATCTATACCACTATATAGGCCGACCGATCGTTGTGTCTATGCGTGCGTGTGTAGTGGTGTGTGTAGTTCGATCAGCAATGGTCGGGATCGCCGGGCATAAACTGATGAACTACGTCTGAAATGTGGGTGGTGCGTGTTTATATACATGTTGTGTATGGTGTGTGCTTAAATACTAGGTAAAGAAAATATAATAGATGGTAACGCAAGTTTTGGTAATAATATTCAATTTTTTTTTTTTCAAAAACAATCTGTACAAACAAGCACATTTAGTAATTTAGACATAGAATATATACATAATATTTAAAAAAAAAAAAAACAACAACTTTTAAGGAAGTCACCCATTGGTAACACCTATGAACTTATAGTTGGGTTTGGATCACTTAAGGAGATCTCGATTCCAATTACGTTTGAGCCTGCGAGAGGGGTTACCTGGGATATGCAGTGAAGCCATATCTTTAATGAGAGGATTAGTACTGAAGTTGAGTTTAGAGTGGAAACGGTGGTAGTGAATTTTGGCGTAGTCAGTGACATTGGTTACTTTGAGGTCGTTGTGAAGTGAAAGGTTTGTCATGTACCATGGAGCACCAGTTATAGTACGCAGGGCAATGTTTTGGAAGGATTGGATAGGGCGAATGTTTGAGGGTTTAGCTATACCCCATATTTGAATACCATACGACCAGACAGGTCTGATCATTGTATTATATAATAACATTTTGGTTTTTAGATTAAGTTTAGATTTAAGAAGAGGTCAGAAGAGATGGAGTCTACTGTTGGCAAGTTTCCTTTTGTTTTGGTGATGAGGTTTCCAAGTTAAACGCTTATCTAAAATTATACCTAGATACTTTGTCTTGTTAGAGATAGGTATACATTTATCTTTAAGTTTGATGGTGCCAGGGCGTAGCGCGAAAGTGACTTGGGAAGATTTGCTGTCGTTTATACTAATCATCCAGTTATTGGCCCAGTTATCTATAAGATTTAAATGTTCTTGAAGGTGTTGTGCAGCTATAGTTATGTCACTATTACTTGAGAGGATAGCAGTATCGTCGGCAAATGTAACCAGTAGAGTGTTGACGGTTTTAGGGATGTCCACTGTAAAGATGTTATATAAGTCAGGTGAGAGATCGCTACCTTGAGGGACAAATGCTTCGATGTTAAACAGTGGAGAGAAAGTATTGCCGAGTCTAACCTTGAATTTTCTGCGTTCTAAATAAGATTTAAGGATAAGGTATAGTGGAGCTGGCATAAATTGTTTTAGTTTGAACAGAAGTCCATTATGCCATACTTTATCAAACGCCTGTGCGACGTCGAGAAAAAGACCTCTACAGAATTTTTTTTTTTCGAGCGCAGAGGCAATCGTGTCAGGTAGACGGTGTACTTGATGCAGAGTCGAATGTTTTGAACGAAAACCAAATTGAGTATTAGGTATAATACTATGCTCGGATAAGATGGGTCTGATTCTCTTGAGGAGACATTTTTCAAAGAGTTTGCCTAAGGTGGGCAGCAAGCTAATGGGTCTATACGAGGTAACCTTGTTTTTGGGTTTACCGACTTTCGGAATGAGAATTACGACAGCAATTTTCCAAATGGCAGGGAAGTATGATAGACGCAGCATGGAATTATAAATAAATGTTAATAATAATATCCCTTTCTTGGAGAGATTTTTTAAAAGATTGAAGATAAGTGGTGTAGTTTTCGTATTTATATTTTGAGAGAAGTTTTTTCAGTTTATTGGAAATTAGATTATAACTGGTTTTGTCACTGGGAAGGTGGATGCGTTGCCAGACAGACCTAGCATATCTTTTTTCGTTAATAAGACGGCGTAAATGTATAGGAAGAATATTTTTTTTGGAAATTTTGGTGCTGATGGGTTGGAATTGTAGAATTTGAAGCTGCATCGGTTATTAATTTAACGAGATTTTGGGCAGCTTTTTCGATTTCGTTGGTACATTTAAGGGAGATTTTGAGATCGATATTGTCGTCCAGATAGGTTTTGAACGTTTCCCAAACGATCGGCCCATGTGTGAGAGAGGGTCTGGTAGATAAAGAAGGGGTTCCACCTACTGAAAGAATAACGGGGGAATGGTCACTGGCTATATCGCAAATATTTTCAATATTTTTACTCAGTGAATTAGAGGTGTTTGTGACAAAGAAATCGAGTATATCCGGGTTGCTGTTTGAATGGGTGGGCCAATATGTAGGATCTGTTGGTGAGACGGAGGAGTAGTAATAGTTAGAGATGACTGAGTGAAGAATTTTGCCTCTGTGATTGTTGGAAAAACAGCCCCACATAGGATGTTTAGCATTAAAATCTCTTCCTGCAATAAAAGAATTACCTAGAGAGTTGAAAAAATTAACGTAATCTTCTTGACGGATGGAATTACAAGGAGGGCTGTAAACCGAGGATATTGTTAAAGGTGCATTGTTGATTTTAATAGAAATATTTGTTGCTTGGATTGATGGTTTTTGGTAAGGAACTAGAACATTGTGTTGGATTGAATTGGATACAAGTATACAGGATCCAGCATGAGCTGTGTTGAAAATATTCAATTTTTATATATTTTAAGCGATTGAATATGATATATGTATATTGTATATGTCAAATAATAATAATAATTAATACGACCCTTTTTTTCCAACATGTAAAAAATATATATAGTAAATGTAATAAATTGCCTGTTTGGCACACCAACGATAATAATCAAATAAATATTAAATGTAAATATAGGTATATTGTATAAGTATAATAATACGTAGGTATTACGTAATAAAGGACGCGGCGATTAGCGCTGACGTGTATAAATACTATAAAATATTAAATAAATGTAATAATAAACTTACAAATGGTGAAGCGCAGACTGGCCAGCTGGTTCCCTATAGTCTATGTAAAAAATTATTCACACACAAACGTACACAGAATAATAATAATAATAATTTAACAATATAAAAATGAAGTACGATGATTAGTATGATTAATTTTGAGCGACTTTGCGCCGACAATATAAATAAATGCCTTGACAATTCATATCTTTGGCTAGCTGAATACAATAAAAATGTAAGGCGATTCGCGCCTTTGGACGGTAAAAACAACGATTTAGATATTATATTAAACACCGAACGCGGTGCACCGACGTGAGTAAAAGATGACGATTTTCTAACAATTAATTCGGGCGGCCGTGTTATATTTCGCGGACGCGGGGCGAGCCTGCTATCGTAATGACAGTAATCAGCGTAATATTATATAATTTACAAGACAATTATAACACAATTAAACAATATATAAATAATAATAATAAGGTGATATGTGTGAGTGAGTGTGTGTGTGCGATCAGTGGTGGAGTGGTACGACGGTGTAACAATGTTTATTTTTCGGCTGAGACATTACCCATTACATTTTTATCCAGGGTTGGATTTTAATTTGTATAGAATACATTCGTTAACTTTTAACGATTATACTACTTTCGTATATCTACAACGCAATGTTGTGTTTATCTTATTTCCTCCTAACCTGGAAATGTTCGGAAATTATACTAATTCCAAAACCCAACAAGCCTCCAGAAAAATTTACCTCATATCGACCCTTAAGCCTAATACCAACTCTATCAAAAGTATTCTAAAAGATCTTACTAAAACGACTCATTCCTCTATCTATCACAGCAAACATGATCCCAGATACACAATACGGTTTCAGACCGAAGAACTCAACGATCCATCAACTCCACAGAGTAGTCGTCACTATATCTTCGTCACTAGAAAAAACACATTACTACGCTGCCGTTTTCTTGGACGTAACGTAGGCATTCGATAGAGTCTGGTTTGAAGGCTTACTGTTCTAAAACAATTTCTGTCTGCGCCTTATTACTTAATTATAAAATCGTACCTTAGTGACCGTACTTTCATCGTACAACAGAAATCATCCTACTCAAACTACTTTGACATTCTTGCCGGAGTTCCCCAAGGTAGCGATATTGTCCCTTTTTTGTATAATATATTCACACACGACATTCCCAAAAGCTCCTACACCGAACTAGGTTCCTACGCGGACGACACGGCAATCTTAGCAACCAATGAAAATATCATAGCTACAAATATGATACAAAGACACCTCAATATAATATACCTCTGGACAAAGAGGTGGAAAATCAAAATCAACGAAACCAAGTCCTCCTTCATAACATTTACCTTAAATTAAAAAACATGTCCTCAAATTTCAATGAACATTCCAATCAATATTTGCACACAAGTAAAATACCTTGGTCTTACCCTTGACAGTAAACTAACCTGGAATCCTCACATAGTTGATAAACGAAAAGCCGACTCCGCCTAATAAGACCATTATTGAGATCTAACATGAACATTGACACCAATTTGCTAATTTATAAGTCCCTACTCAGGTCACTATGGACATACGGCATCCAATTATGGGGAGCCGCAAAACCCTCCAACACCAGATCAATACACGCCTTCCAGTCCATCTGTCTCCGTCTAGTTTCTTCTGCTCCTAGGTACTTAACAAACTCCAACCTCCACAAAGACTTAAAAATGCAAACAATAAATCAAACCTCCAAAACATACTACATCAGATTTCATAATAAACTCCAATCACACACTAAAGCACTAATCAAGAGGTTATCATCCAAAACACTACCCGACAACCCTCGACGAAGACTAAAAAGAAAATGGTGTAGGGATCTTTCACATTAATAATCGTTAGTCGATAACTAACGCACGTGCTGGGTGTTATCAATGGATAACTTCCCAACCTTAATATTCGCCGTCTATTTTATATTCTCTTCTTTTTTTTATCAAATCTAATTATTGTACAAACAATTGTATAGATTGTAGATGTATTTAAATAATAATAAAAATAAAAACTTTTGACTTAACACTTTCACTGCCACCGCCGATCACGGATCGTCACTAGCACTTATACTTAGATATGTTTATAAATAATTTGGCTATGGATACACTGCTTCAATATGTATCATGGCCATTCAGAAAGTATTAATAAACAACGCGATGCAGTTGGTTTGAGTTTCCCTCGTATTTTCGTTAAGTTTTATTAAAAACAACTACAGTACTCTTGCGATTTGCACACTTGTTTTTCTAGTTATGTTATTCATTTTATAATTTGTATTCTATAATTTAGCATCTATTTATTTTATATTACAATAAGTAATAACAGGAACCTTCCTGCCGGTCCATCAAGAGTTGATCGCTCTCGAAGTCCCATCAAAAGTATGAAAACACACTTATTACCTGATGCTGAGCTACCAGATATTTTAAAAAACGATAAATGGATATCGTCTGAAGAAGAATTTGATGATGAATCATAATGTAATTATAGTTCTGATGGCGATGATAGACAAGATGAAAGTAACTATTTACAAAATATTGTTATGAGTGATTAAGAGGGTTTTGAAGGTAATGAAGTCGGTGATATTTCAACTGAAACGTATAGTTCTACAAATTTTAACGGGACTCGCAGAATATAAACCATTTCGAATATGCAGATACACCTAGAATTAAGTGTTTACCAAATGGAGACAAGCCAATCGATTATTTTAATTTATTAGTAACTGATGAATTATTAGATATTCTTGTAGAAGAAACTAATATTTATGCTATTGAAATTTTTTTAAATTCTATTTGACAAGTCTAGAATTAGTGATAGGGTAAATACAAATAGATTGGAAATGAAAACATTTTTAAGTTTGTTATTTCATATCGGAAAAATTAAATTGCCTAGATTAGAGGATTACTGGAAAACAAATAAGTTATTTAATTTACCATTTTATCGTACATATATGAGTAGAAATCGATAGAATTTACTATATTACTCCGAGCATTACATTTTTCAAGCAAACCAAGCGGAAGGAGAATCTGTTCTTCGTAATAGATTACACAAAATTCAACCTATTTTAAATTGCTTCAAGGATAAACGAATATTTGAACCCACTAAAAATTTGTCACTTGATGAGTCGATGGTATTATGGCGTAGGCCGTAGACGGTTAATATTTCGACAGTACATAAAAAAAAAAAAAAACATAAGTTTGGAATAAAAATGTATATGCTTACAGAATCGTGGGGACGTATACATAAAATAATGATTTATTCCGGACAAGGGCATGATATTTCCGAGAGTATAACTCATACAGAATTTGTTGTCGATAATCTTATGAGTAGATCATCACAGGTAGTTTATTATACATGGACAATTTTTATAACAGTGTTCAGCTTTCTCTAAAATTATTACAAAAAAAACTTATGTAACGGGAACTTTACTCTCAAACCGTAAGCATAATCCACGTGAAGCTATTGCTCAAAAACTAAAAAAGGGAGTCAATATGCAGGTAGGTATACATAAGATAACATTTGTGTTGTGAAATGGAAAAACAAAAGAGATGAGTTGACAATAAGTTCTGAATTTCCTCATTTAATGATAGAAATTGAAAAAAATAGAAGTATAAAAAAACAAATATTATGAACATAATGTGTCTGAAATAGATCGCCAAGATCACACGACTTCGTACTATCCGTTTGAAAGAAAGAATCCGTTTTTCTGTTCTAACGATTTGTTATTTATATTATTTTATTGTTTTTTTTATTTACAAGAGTTACAAAGTTATTTTTGTTTATTTTATAAAACAATAAATATCAATCAAAATATTTAATAACGTGTTTCATATCAATCAAAATTTAAAAAAAAAATGTCTTTATAATATGAAACTAAATATTAGAATATACGACGATTCGTGATCGGCACATGTAATAATATATTGTCAACAGATACGCGGAGTGTGGCATTAGACTAGGAATATACCTGCAGAGGTGAACGTGTTAACTTACTTTTTCTTATATTAACTTAACTTAATGAGTTGAAAAAAATCGTTAAATTGCCCAGCCTTGTGTATAGTACATACATTGTTTTCTTTTATACTTTGGTATTCAATATTCAATAAGTAGGTAGGTACTTAATTATTTTGGTATAATTATAAACTTTTTTTATAACTTTATTTATAACTTATTATTTTTACTATTAATTCGTATTTTTCATTGTTTTGATTATTTTTGATTTTTCATAATTAATTGTTTATTAGGATAATTAATAATTTACATATTATTATGTAACTTACGGATGTTTATTCTACACACAAACATTAACATTTTTTGATTTTTAAACACTGAGGACATTTATACACAAACGGTTATGTATAATTTTACTATTAATCAATACATTCATATAATATAATAATATGCTGATTAATATAATGGGGTGATCAGATAGAGCGCTTCCACGTAGTGCACCCCGAGAAACGTTCTAGACGGCTAAGTGCGTCTAAGACACACTGTCCGGTTTTAACCGCAGCAGTAGAAATCATCCGGTTGTCCGGTTCGATCGAAATACATTGTTTTGAATTAGACCGACTACACTATCCTAAAATAAATGCTGTGGCCGTCCGGTTCAAAAATAAACCGCATCGTGTTGCGGTTGTAGGGATTGAACGAACAACTGGAATTCTATCAAAACATATGTATTTGCATCGAGTCGTCCACACTGACGTACGCGACCGGACGAGTTGCATCATTACATGCCTGTCATTATTTTTTAATTTTTACTTCTGTAGTCTATGTTTTAAATACATTTTAAAAATGTTTGATGTTGATAAATTCATCGAATGCATTCACAACAATAATGCAATTTGGGAGACTAGCTCCAAAGAATACATGGACAGGAACATAAAAGCCCAAAGTTGGCTAATTGTAGGACAATCTGTATATAAAGATTGGGACGAGTTATCAACTACAGATAAAGAGAACCAAGGTAAGATTTTGTTATAATTTAGTATCTGTAATGAGTAATATATGTACCTCAGGCAAGTCTGGAGGGGGGGGGCAGATGATGCAAATGCACCACCTGAGAATTTTAATAATTTGGATTTTTCAAATAAATAATAAAATATATAAAAATTCCTTCTCTGTTAACTTTTAATTTATGCCCTTGATTATTCTCAATATAGTAATAATAATATATAATATAATACCTATTCTGACTATTCCGCATTTTAGTACTGTGTACAGTCATGTCTAACCACGTGTCTATTAATACATTTATTTTGGTCACTAATGATACGGACGAAAATTCTGAGCGAAAACGGTTAAATAAATTCTTTGATGCTCGGTACAAACAACAAACATTTTTGCTGACTTATCTAATAAATTGAAAAGTACAGAAAAAAAATTTAGATTTTTTTGTTACATTACTCTTAAATCGTATGATGATGGTTATAATATCTTAAATTGTTTAATTATATGGTATTTTAGTAGTATTTTCGAGTAGTTGAATTATCGTTTGGTACAATTAACAGATGTCAACTTATTAAGTCAAGTTGCGATTTTCAGCCACTTTACAATATACATATTTTCAGTGGTACAATATACGTAATTCAACGTATGATTTTTTTATCAATTTAAAAAAAAAATGAATGATAATCGAAAATTGTATATGCCTATAAATAACTGAACATGAGTCAAAATATTTATATTTTATGTGTATAGAAATGGCTAATATAAACTTTCTAGCTAAAATTTCATGTATCTACATGGTAATGTTTTTTTGAATTACACAAAAAATCTTCGTAGTATTTGTCGTAAACTAATTTTAAGTAAAAATTCTCCTTTACCTTAATTTTTAATTTTTCCCCGGTGTTTTTGGAAACTATTGTGAATTTCAAATGTTGACCACCTGAATGCAAAAACTAGATCAATTTTCTCATCGGAAAATATACTGAAGTAGAAAAAAAAACGAAGCATTATTTAGAATACTTATCGTATACAGTATACACAGACACAAAAAATACACATTACAGTAAAATCGAGTAATTAATAAGTTATAATTAGTTGTTTTTAATAATTGACATACTACAAGTAACTATAAACAGCTTAAAAAATGGGAAAGCATCCGGGATAGATGGTATTTTTCCAGAATCATAAAAAACTTTGGCCCACGCGTAATCTCCTGGCTCGCAAGATTTTTCAATGAAATTTTATCCACTGGCTAACTTCCACCAATCTTTAAGAAAATGAAGATAATCGCAGTTCTAAAGCTTGGCAAGCTCCCTAACGACGCTGCAAGCTATAGGCCAATCGCTCTGCTCTGCACTTGCTATAAACTACTTGAAATGCTCATCTACAACCGCATAATGCCAATCTTCAACCAACATGTTCCTATTGAACAAGCAGGACTTAGACCTAATCGAAGCTGCTGTGACAAAGTTTTATCCCCCACTACTTTCATAGAAGACGGCTTCGAATAGTGCTTGAAAACAGCCGCCACATTTATCGACTTATCCAGTGTATACGACACAGTATGGAGAAAAGGTCTGCTCCTCAAGTTCTTACGAATAATTCCCCGTCAGACGTTAACAAATCTTCTAAATAATATGTTAAGTAATCGTAAATTTGTCATCCACCTCAATAACGACACAAAAAGCAAGACAAGAACGCTGAACAATGGACTACCCCAAGGATCTGTTTTGGGTCCGCTGCTATTTAACCTATACATTAGTGATTTACTCAAGACCACCTCCAAGCAATTCATATACGCGGACGATATATGTATAGCAAATCAGGATAAACTTCTTGATAATTGCGCGCTCACGCTCAGTTCAGATCTCCAAACTTTAGATAAGTTTTTAACACAATGGAGACTTACCCCATGTCCCAGTAAAACTGAAACCACAGCTTTCCATCTCAATAATAAAATAGTAGACTATAACCTGGAAATTACCTACCGAGGAACCAGACTAAAGCATGTACCCCACCCAAAATATCTGGGCGTCACTCTGGACAGGACACTGACCTTTAAAACCTACTTAACCAACGTTGCATCTAAGATAAACTCCCGCATCAATATAATCCAAAAATTGACAGGTACAGATTGGGGCGCTGACTTCTTAACGCTGAGAACTTCCACTATCGCTTTAGTCTACTCTGTCGCTGAATACTGTTCTCCGGTATGGTTAAATAGCACACACGCCAAAAAAGTGGGTATAAAACTCAATCAAAGCATGCTCATTATATCAGGCACAATCAAGACTACCCCCCTCGACTGGCTACCCGTTCACAGTAGCATCATCTCTCCCCAACATCGCCGACAAACAGCGTTACTTAAATTGTGGTCAAAACTTTGGAACAATATCTCCCACCCAATTCACGAACACTCTAAATTCTGATACAACCTATGGACACGACGACTTAAGTCACGTAAACCTTGGTGGGAAACTGCTATTAAACTCAACACTGCCAAATACGAAGCAGTACAATGCTGGAAAGATGAATGGGAAAAATCAGAA
Organism: Myzus persicae; assembly: GCF_001856785.1. NCBI lineage: Eukaryota > Metazoa > Arthropoda > Insecta > Hemiptera > Aphididae > Myzus > Myzus persicae. Next base: position 17,386 of record NW_019100763.1, read on the forward strand.
TTAAGTAACTCTTCGCTCATTAAGAACCCTACAAACAATCTTTCTATAATCTTTCTTTTTAGTATTAACGCTATTAATTAAGAAATATGTATTAATATGGAATGATTTTAAGACGTCAATGAATTGAAAAATATGTGAATGACTAGAGTAAAAATATGAATTAAATTTCGAGTGAAAAGCTTCACATGCATTTGTTGTTCTTTTTATACTAATTGAACATTCAGACCAAACATGAGGAGGGAATTTAGAATTTTCAGTCGTAATTGCTATATCTTATCGAATCTAAAAACCAACAAGATGTATGGTGTATACATGTTCCCATACCTTCTTCACATAAAATAATACCCACATAAGTTATTAATATAATAAACTATCATAAAATACATATCATAGATAAATTGTATCTATATTGTAAGTAACACACCCACTCACACACATGTATACACCGTATGCATGTATACAGTACAATTTATGAACTATCAATTTTAGTGACTCGATACTATCGATTTTAATGATTTTTGAAGATAATATCGATAATAATAATATGGCTGACTTGCGTCCCCCAAAACGGGACGCAACTTACCGGTCAAATTTACTACCTGAAAAATATATTTTTTTTGGGACGTAAGTAACATGCAGCCCTCAGACTGTGTCTAGTCAGAACGGTAATCAATACAGTGATGGATTTCACGGCGGCGGCAGGCTGTGCGGCGGTTGACGGAGAAACTGCTTCTCTGGAAAGATACTACTAGTAATAACGTAGGCTAGGTAGTTCGACAGTACAGTGTTAACTGTATCCAGAACTTTGAATCCTCTTACAGGTACCGTAGAGTATCTATATCAGTGACAGTGGGCGAAGCTACTGTTTCTGGTCGATCCGTGGCTGTTTCCACGAATATATCTTTATCGCATTCTCTATTTATCATTATCTTTAAACCCAAATATTAATCAAACCTCATTAAAATTTGTTATCTTATAGATTGCCCGGTCGCCACGATTGCTTTATCTATCGCATAAGAGTACTCCGTGGCCGCCTCGCGATGGATATAAAAGGCCCAAGCACCGGTCAACCGATATCATTCACTGCCTTTTCGGCACCGGAGCAAGACCTACCCAGACAGACTTGCACGGCTCGAAAGGTAGTCTCCCTCCCGGACTCAACGTGTGGTATATCTTCAATCCATAATGCAATAGTCGGAGTAATTCTTGCATTGTATTGTCTTATACCACCCGTTCGAGTCCCATCAGTTAAATTACAATTTGTTATTGTCTTCGATTATATACTAATAAAAACAACTTTTCCAATACCAATCGTGTATTTAAATTAGTTAAACCAAACCATTGAAACCAATCGTTCTACGAACTTCAGGTGCCATCTATCAGTGGCCTTTATATGCATGTTGCAACTCTATAAGCCGTAGTTCGGATTTTACTAGTTTTTGGGCTTTTGAACATTTGACGTCTTGGTAACTTACTGAGAGATGAAAGTAACTTGAATGTTTTAGCATAAAGGGTTATTTTTTCCCTGTCTCATACAAATTTCGGCTATTTTGTTTGTCCAGATCGCATGCTTAAGTACAGTGGAATGAGTAAAATTAAATGTTTTTCTCATAAGTTCAAATTGTATAACATTGAATATGTACTCGATTTCTCGAGGGGAAAAAGATGATTTTTAAGAAAATTGAAAATATTTTACGGTGATGACTAGGGTTAGGATGTTTATGCACTAAAAAACAGCTAAATAAGCATGAACAGTTTGGAAAATTAATAAATAAAGAAAAGTGGACAAAAAAAATGAAATAAATATATAGAAACAAATTTAATAATTAATAGAATAGAAACAAATTGGGTGATTAATATTTTAAGACACTCGCTAAAAGAGTTGCATTGAATAATTATTGCTTGTTTTAAATCTTCGTATATTAACTGCTAATAGGTTTTTGAATTTTTTTAAAAGAAAAATATCTAAATTAAAAATTGTATTAATTTAAATAATAAAAGTTACCTGGAAAAACTCCTCTCCACTTCAACAGACGTAATTGGTGAAAACTTAAACGAAATCTTCGACAGTTAAGTTCTTCTTTGGTACCTTCGATGATTTCATGTTCTACGCTCGACATACTGTTTTGAATTCACTGTTTTTCTCAAGAAGCCCTGGTAGACATAATTTTCAAGTTATGCCTTTGTTTACTTACTCAAAATTGACGAGAAAAATATTTTGTTTTAGTTTTTGTTTTTCCGAGATGAATATTGGCAAATGACCGGTTCTGTGATTGCCATAATACATCTAAATCCCTTACTATAATTTAGTTGAGATTTAGAGGAAATATGAAGACGTAACCAGAGAATTATTACATAAAAGTTTTATAAAAAAATAATTAATTTATCTCTAGGGCATTAATGTTCTAGAAACAATAATAGAAAGATAGTGTTGGCGCTACAAGCGTTCAGTTCTAATATAAATAATAAAAAAAATAACACCGAATGCGCTTTCACACTATGAAATAGAAATAATAAATAAAAAACAACTAATATATGTATGTGCGTGATTTGACTATAATATAAAAAATGTAATATGCACTGACTAGTGTGATATAAATAAATGTTATAAATATAAATTTATGAATATAATATAAAATGACTACTAATGTTTAACAGTGGTACAAAATATAATAAAAATATACCAACAAAAAAAACATACTCACAGCCACAACACAGGTGGTGACCTTAAGCGGTGTATTTTATCCCACTCGACCGTGCCGTGGACGTATTTATAGTAATAATAATAATACACAAAATTTAATAATGTTGACAACCGCTTTGAGGTAATCACTGATGAGTATAACACAGGAAAAGCACCACGAACAGAATGTAGACAAATAACCACCCTGATGGGAAAAGTATAATGTAGACAAATGACCTCCCTCCTGGGAAAAGTATAATATAATAGTTGAACATATAATGATTGTAGGAACAATACTTTACTAACAAAAAAACTTGAAAAAAGAAACTTGATGACAATGAAACCAACGAACCGACTTGGTACATGTGCTTTGGATAATGTCACAAAAAAGCGAAACAATGTCTTCAGACCGAAGAATAATGAAAAAAAATCGCTCGGAGCTGGTGCGTCCAGCCTTTTATAACCTTTGCTGTGGACAGTGTCATCGAGATACAATAATATAATAAATTGATGACACTGAAGCACAACAGAGATTATACAAAAAAAAAGAAATAATAAAAATAGAAAATCAGCGGACAAAACCATAATCAAATAAAACTACGAATAATATAAAAATTTAAGAAATAATAACGGATTATAGCAGTCTCACGCCGCCCACTATCAGCAGGATAACAAGAAGCACTATCGCAAGCTCAAATTGCTGACAGTGGGATTATGTACACAGTCCTACCAAACTATTGCGCTGCACTTGGCGCGAACAGATAGCTTGCAGAAAAATACTATTCTGTAATCCTCGACTGTACACGAGATGTTGATCATCAAGAACAACTATCTTTTACACCACGATTTGTTAATATAAAGTTTAATTAGAAAAAGAAAAACATTTCATTGGATATAAAACGGTAGAAATTTCGACAGGTTTGAGTTTGACATACCTTCTCTTAGAGATATGAATATTCCTTTTCAAGATTGTTGTGGGAAGGGATTCGTTAATGGTTCTACTGTGAAAGGAAAAAAAAAAGAGTTCAAGCGACTTTTGTCAATGAATCGTCTTGCCACCTTCTTTCAATGCAACTGTCATTCTTTCTCTCTACCCCGTGGACCCATTGAAATTTATTTGTAATTTTTGAAATTTTGGTAGAAATACTTATTTTATATAAATAATATTTTGTAAAATAACATTTTATGAAATATATATATATATATTTAGTCCATTTTAATACTTCAAAATGCGGGTAAACCAATGTTAAAGTGCTATAAATCTTGATTTTTATAATTTACTTGCAAACCCGACATATAAGTAAAAAAATTTTTATTCCAAAAGTAATTATATATATATAGATGCTAAATTGTATTTTGGAAGTTTTATAATGGGTCCTGACAAACACTTAGTACAGAATCCCAGAATTGCAGGAAGTCTACGTGGGGCCCTTCTTGCTAGTTGTACATTTGTTCCGTTATTCAACTTATTATTGCAAACCGTGCGTTATAGAACTATGATTATTTACAATTTGAACCTACACAACGTTCTTAAACCAGTATTCACGTCTCTCGACGAAAATATACTTCGACCAATTATCAGAAGATGAAAAGTTCCCTTCAGTGAGACCAGAGTTACCGGGCGCGGGGTCAATATGCTCCCGCGCCAAAATGGATTCTAAGCGCGCAAGTGTGACGTTAAGATTTGACTATGATGTCCCTTCCTTATCAGGCAGATGAACAATATTTAAACCGAAAAATCGATGTGCCGTCATGCGCACTAAACGTAATTTTTTCAGGGTATAGTGGGGTGCGACTCTTGTCCTAAAACCTGACGGAGGCAAAATGATGGAGTGTGTAGCAGCCCATCCCGACTCCTCTCAATTTTTCAAAAGCGGTGACTTCATACGTTTTGCTGACTGGCGGTTCATACATCGTGCTAGATTGATCTTCGTTCACCTAATTGGCTCGTCATAGAAGACCGGAGACCACCGATGTCGGCGATGTAGGTATACAAACAGATAGCTTTGCACACGTCACATAGTGATCTGAAATCCAATTTATCCGATTGATACCTTTTAATTTTTAGTTTAAATGATTGTTTAATTCAAAAGTATATGTTTTGGGTATGTTGAATTTAATTTTGACATCTAGTCTAAGGAAAGGTGGCTAGGGGGAATTTAAGTATTTCAAAATGTGTGTAATTTGCATCTACTTATATGTTTAAAGGGCTGCTGAATTCAAATCTTGCATCTGTTTTGAAATTGGAACTTTAAAGAGGCTAGGTTGTGTTTTTATGAAAGTGTTACAAACATATTTTGTATATTTCACATTAAATATATTATTTTACTATATTATGAATTACACATTTCTAAAAATATATTATATATTTGCAATTTAGATTTAAATTTCGTTATTGTTTTCTTCAATCATTTTATCAATGTTTAATAATTCTGTATTGATGTTACTTCACTATCTATAACATCTTTGTTTGGTGTGTTGCTTATTGAGGAAATGCATGGATCTGAAGAAACTAATAACAAATGCAGAACATCTTCGTTTTGAGCTAATCGACTAATCGTGAATGATGTTTACGATTTTTTGTAGTCCTTATTTCTGTCCTCCTGCGCTTCCTCTGAATGTTGCCTGAACTAATATTTTCATTAATAATTTAAAATTATTAAATTTATATAATCACCTTTTTTTTATTCCATCTATCATTGTAAAAACTAAAGTATGCTTTATATTTAAATTATTTTCATCAATCCTTATAGTAAAGGGATCTACAATTTCGATTCGACCTTCAATAATTTTTTAACTATTCCAAAGTTCTTTGTGCAATTTTTTTTTTAACATATATTTAATTGGCCAACAAAATTTTGTTGATGAAGGCCGAGGATCTTTCCATAAAACTATTTTACTTAACTATTTTCAACATCACGCTGCAATTTATTGTAATAGAACCAAAGAAAATGAAAATAAATCACAATCCCATACTTCGTTCGCAGTATTCTTGCTTGTGCTTGCCCTGCCCACTACCTTCTATCATCACAACCCCATTTATATATAATTTCAAAATTATGCATACAGTTTTCTATTTTTGTCAGAGATGGGATTGTTAATATTCGAACAATTGTATGATCAAAAAGATCTTGTATGTTCATTTCACAAGATGTTTAATTAATTTTTATGTTTTTAGGATGACACTTATTTTTAAATTTTTTAAATTTTTAAGTATTGCTGATTGGTTAAATTGTTTTTCAAAAAAAAAAAATTAGAGCTTCATAATTTGTATGCGAAATGATTATCTGCAATGAATTATCGTACCCTGCTTTTAATTTTAATGCTCTAATGCGATTTAATTGACTCTTAATAAATTAGCTGCAATTCTATTTCCAGATGAATGTAGTGAAGTTTGTGTACCTTATAAAAATAAATAAAAATAAATAAATAGAACACCCCGTAATTTAAGTATAGTTATAATGTCGCATTGTTATAGTATGATCGAATATCGTTGTAATAGCTTTAGACGCTGTGCATGTGTACTACTAGCACTCTGGGGGAAAGGGGAGCGAGTGTGTGGGTTTTAATATCCGCTCGTGATATTCCATTCACACTATTGAACAACAGTGATCAATTACTTACCGTAGCTCGTTGTGGACGATGTCGACCGTGTAATAGTTACGCCGTGACGGTGACTCTGCAATGACGGTGTACTTGGCAGGCGGCTAGGCTTTACTGGTGGCGGCAGGCTTGCAGACGGCTCAGCTCCACTGGTGGCGGCAGGCTTGCAGGCGGCTCGGCTTCACTGGTTGACGGCGGTACTGCGATTCTTATACTAGATGTAGTTACTAGTTCGGCAATATATAAGTGAGGTCAAATATTGTTTTCAATATTCCTGCACAGGGATATATTGCCGGATCTAGCTTTCGATCTCGGTAGTCGAATTTTGGATGCCTTTTGGAAGATTGGCCAGGTGTACTTATCATAATATGCACCTTGCTATACAATTGAGATCATTTGTTAAACTAGATGCGTTTTGTTGTAATTTAGGAATTATCTTTAAATGATATGTATCCGTATATTGTTTCAATGGCTTCTAAGGGTTATCGTTCACATTATTTATCACTAACTAAGGCTTTATAAGATTATTAATTATTGAATTGGACCGTGGCCACAGCGTTTTCAATATGCTTGTCGACAATAGCGCGCTCTTTGAATTGTTTGCCGTGAGCCGTGGACGGTCACGATGATTACGGCGACGCGTTCAGTCGGAGTGCGTGCGGAGCAGCATACTATACACCGACTAACGGTGTCTCGTTACAAGGATGATCAATGTATTTATTCAAAAATTACGGAACTGTTCGTTTTTTAACTTGTGTAAGGGTATATCAGAAGAGACCATAGCATAACATAAATCTTCAAAATAAATGTTATTAGTAGAACTTGATTTAGAACTAGTTGTAATTAATTGTTGTTTTGATAACTTATTTTTAAGTGCTGACACATGGGAAGCTAAAATATAAAATTCAAATAAAAAAATATAGAAAATAGATAAACAAAATATATTTCTATTTTTATAAGTACTGACCTGTTTTTATGTGTTGATCTACCTCAAACTTTCTCTCACAAGTAATAGATTTTCTGCAAGGATTGCAAAATACAATTTTTCCGTCAGTAGTGAAAACTTCGGTGTCTTTGTTTTCTGAGGAAATTCAGTCTCGAATTTTGTTGCAAATCGAACTACCTACTTATTTTCGGCATATTTACAATTTACGGAAAACGACGAAACTAAGTTAACTAAGTCGGTGGTACGTCGATAGCTGACTGATACAGCAAGAGCTATTAAGATTATAGGTAGATACAAACGTTACACAAACGTTTATAGTAATCGATTATTTTCTAATCGTCGATGTAACAGAATGGGGATATCCCGAGTGCGTCCCGTTTTTAATTTTTACCTTTTTCATAGCCCGACTGCGTCCGCAGTCTTATCGATAAATTATATTACAGTGCCCGAGTGCGTCCAATCGACCAATTATAATGAATAAACCGAGTGCGTCCTCGATCCACAGCTGCTATTAGGTACCTATTTAAGATAAACTAATCGAATAAAAACTATCATTTGTACATTTATGACTGTAAAATACTGGACACGGTGGGGAAATTAATTTTAACCCCGATAATAATTTTGCACGATTACAAGTTACAACTTACTCAGTTACGGTCAATAAGTGGTATGGTGAACTTATGTGCGAAGTAGTGCCGTAATATTTAACCAAAAAGTACTGTTAAGACAAATTTACAAATTTTCAAAAATGTCATTGCCCGAAAACATGCTAACCTTTAGCTAAGTGGCCCATAACATTTTTATGTAACCCATAACTATTATTATGTCCCACATAAGTTGTGTCTTGCATAGACAATATTTATGTATTCAATAGCTATGTAAAAGTTTATGTTATAATAGCCATTGTTATCAGGGTTACTATGTTCACATTAGTGAAAATTGATAAGATAACGAATAATAGTATTACTATTATTCGTAATTCAAATTTGTATAATTCTGAATTCATTTTGTTTTCTAATTTAATAAAAATATTTTATATAATGACGAGCAATTCAGAAAAAAATAAACGAGCCCGTGCTCCTAATATTTCTGAAGAGGAAAAATCAATAATATTACACTGCATATCAAAAGAAAGGGACATAATTGAATGCAAAAAAACAGATAAGTTTAGCAACAGGGACAAAAACTCAGCTTGGGAAAGAATTGCTGTTAATTTCAACACTCAATTAGGTGCAAACAAAGTAAGTACCTATATGAATTATACTATATAGGCAAATTAGGTATATTATATCCTATACCTTCTTGTTTAATGTAATATAAAATAAATATTTCTGTTTGTAACTTCCATAATTAATTTGATTTACTGGTGTATTCAACCAATTATTATGATATTACAAATTTGTGATTACTTATTTTTATTATAACTACCTAGTTACAAGCTTCACATCATAAACTTTTAGTAAAATTGTTGTTTTCGCACAACTAATGTAAATAGATTTTAATATACTAAAGTAAAAATAGGTTGTAAATGCGTACCTACATGAGATATAATTTTTTTACCAGAGAGACTCAAAATGTCTTCGCCGTTTTTGGGAGGTTGAAAAAGCCAAAAGTAGAAAAGGATTTGCAAGAGAAAGGAGAGAACACATGGAAACTGGAGGAGGCCCTGAAAAAGAAAGTTTTAATGACAGTACACCAGAAATAAATGAAATATTAGTTCAACCTCAAATTGTGGAATTGAAAAATACGTATGATAGCGATGGAATTGCTCTTGAGCAATCTGGAAACATAACACAAGAACTTATTTCTATATCCCAGACACAAGACTTATTCCCATTAAATGATATAATTATGCATTCAAATATTTTATTAAATGTCAATGCACCAATAACTGATGACACAGGTGAGTATGTCATTAGATTAATTCTTGTTCTAAACTAATTATTGAATTTTCTGATTAAATTATAATACTTAATTATTTCAAAATGTAATAGTAGGTCCAACTACAGAAAAAGAATTTGGTTCATACTTTAACGGTGTTAATGAATCTGAGGAAGCTATAAATTATGATGCAAATATTGTGAATGTTAACCGTAGTGTGCATGAAGAAAACTATAATTCCTTCAATCCTCATACTTCTTCTCCTATTCAAAAATCACCTTTGAAAAATGGTATTATATATTTCCTATTAATATTCCTGTCTATATTATACTTTCCATTTTACCAGACAATCAAAATTTGGGGAATTTTTATTATTTTTTATAAACTGATTTTACTTATAGATTTTTGTCTTTATGTAATTATAACTAATGAGGTAATGAGTTATTGTAATTGATGATATTACCTAGGTACTCATACAATTTTTAAACCAAATGTTTGAATGTTATTTCTTATTTTGGAACAAATTTATTTTATATATTAACCTACCTAATTTTATTTTTTTTGGCCTTTAATGGCACTTTTTGCTCTAATGGAATCAAAAATTTGGTTGTCTGGTAACTTTGTTATTTTATCTATTTATTCTTTGTAGTTCCTTCCACATCAAATTTGTCTAAAAAATCTACTAAACGTATGGTAAGAGAGGAAGCAAATTTAAGATTAAAAAAGCTTAAATCATCTTGTGAATGTGAATCATCTTTATACAAGTTACAGGTATGTTTTTTGTATCAGTAGGAATAGCCAGCAGAATATCAGGAAAATTTTTTTTAAACACTGTCTAATTTACAATCATTGGTCAGATGTCCATACTTTTTAAAGTTAATATACTACATTCCACCTTTTTCATAATTCCATTTAACCAGTATTGTAATGTATTTGAGTAAAAGTATTCAAATAATAAAATAACAAAATATATAATATTATGTAAAAAGCTTCTACTTAATGGCTATTATACTTTATAGTTTATAGTTTATAATTATTTAATTATACGAATATATTTTTACTAATTATTAGTACCTACTACCTAGAGAGCCTTAATATCAAGGCTCTCTACTACTACCTATTTACCAAGAAAATTGTTATCAATAATTATCATTATCGTTTATTATGGACGACGGCAAGCCCTGAAATTTTCAATTTTTCGTACTACGCAATGAATTTTAATTAAACTTTTATAGCCAGTGATGTACACAGATACCGAAGACCCACAAAATCAGTAGGTAGTGATAATAGATAAAAAAAAAACATTATTTGCTACACATTTTCAAATTTTGTAGTACACACTACACTTTTTGTACTACACAAAGTGTGTTGTAGTATACATGATTTGTATTTGAAGTTTATTTCAAATACTTCTGAAAAGTATTTGAGTATTACTGAAATACTTAACTATTTATAGTATTTGGGTGGTATTTTAAATACTTTATTTTAAGAGTATTTGAGTAATTACTTAAATTCTTGTAAAAAGTATTTTTTACAACATTGCATTTAACCTCCTATAGTTTCTATAATTTGAAATGAATACAATTATTAAATGTGTTATGAATATTTATTTAAAATTTTCTTTTCCTATTTACTTAAACTACTTTAATATTAACCAATATTTTTATGTTAAACATACATAATCTAAACTACTTAATTTTAATTTTCAGATAGATTATCAAAAACTTTTAATTGAAGGTTTGATAGCCAAACGTGCAGAAGAAAATGAGTTATTTAAGTTAAAAAAAGAAAAACTTTTATTAAAAATTTGTAATTTAAAAGATCAAAATCAAAAATTTTAAATATATTGTATTATATACAAAACATAAGTTATAAATAAAGTCCTACTAAATATTATTATCAATAAGTGTTACTAATTTGTTTAACCTATTTATTTACTTCTTTAAATTGTATTATTTTTCAAATAAATAAATTTTTTGTTATCACATGTAACAAGTTAAGGAATTTGATAAATATAATGAATATTTTAGTCAAGTGAAATGTCTAATAATGTAAGCTCTCCGAGCAGCTGCACCAATAATCTCTCTATTTTCATCATTAAGAAAATGATTTACTTCTTCAACAGTTTCATCTTCAACAGCAAATTCTGGTAATCTTAATTTTAAACTTATGTTATATAGTACAGCACAAGCTACAATTATTGAAACTATTGTGTTTGGTGAATTAGCTAAACCTCTCCTTAG
>NW_019100764.1:0-28635 GCF_001856785.1 Myzus persicae
ACAATAACACACTATAAGTTATATTACACAAACAATTTAAAAATGACGATATTGTACTTCAAATGTGGAATAACATTTGTAACTGTGTATACCTAGTTGTCACTACAGAAAGAATATACCACAGAATTGATTACTTTTTAAATTTAATCTATTCTGTGTACAATGTACATATAATTTTATTTATAACTAGTTTAGATATCTATTAAAATTTTAATTAGCAAATAATACCTAAATCAGATTCTGGAAGCTCAAGCATCTGTTTAAGAAGATCTTTACTATATCCATCTTTTATGTTAACTGTCATAAAAGGTATTATTTTTTGTACAAAAGTGCTCCAAGTATCAAATAGATGGTTACCTTTACCAGGATAAATGAACTCAAAATCAATATCAATCTATAAAATATAAGCAATACAAATGAAATTTAAGATATCAATTTGTTTATGTGCAAGTTTTAACAAATATACTATACCAATTGATGAGCATAAGATTGTTTATATATAGGCCAATGTTCTAATATATCAGTTATTTCAATACTATTTAATGCAAGAAATTTTTGTCTATGTTCAATTGTTTGTTTCCATTTGGTCAGAACTTCATCTATAAGGTCGACATTAAATTGAAGCCATCTCTTCAAACTCAATATTGTAGAATCTAATAATGAATTCCATTAATAATTGGTTATTTTGTACAACTACTACCTACATAGGTATTATGTGATATTTGTATACTAGATTATCAACAATTAACAAATATTACCATCAGTTTCAATAGTCAAAGGAGAATTTAAAACAGATTTATCAAATGATGATCTGTCACTATTATTCAAATTTGATTTAGCATGTTTTTCCCAGAGGTCTTGTCGTTTTAACTTAGTAATTGTATTGTGGTATTTTTGATACAACATACCTTTAGGTTTTTTCTTTGGCACGTTTATAAAATATGCTTCCTACATTTGGTAACAAATTTATGAATTAAGCTTATTATTGAACAGCTAATTTTTATAAGTATCGTCAATCAATATATTTTTATACACGCACCTTTACTTCATTGAAAAATTGAACAATACTATCAGCAATATTGTCCATGCATTTCGGAGAAGCATGTATTTTATTTTCAATTAAGTGCTCAACAATAGTTTCAACAATATTTTTTCTACAAGCTTCAGACAGTATATTATTTTTATTAAAATAACTTAGCACTATATTTCCTTTGGGTGATTTCTTCAGAATGCTTTCTATATCAAACTATTGATTTTTTTATATTAAATTTAATTATTAGTTTTTCTCAATTTTCCCTAATAGCCACCTACCTAATTATCCAACATTTATAAAAGTATTTAAGTATACCATGTATATTTACCATATTTGTATCTATAGATGCTGATGACGAGCTTGAACTACGTGAAACAGATTTAATTGAATTTGTAGAGCTGCTATAGGTATCAATTTGTTCCTGAAAAAATAAATACCTTTTTTAAAATATTGTATTAATTTATCTGTTTAAATAAATATTATTTATTTTAAGTATAACTACCTATTATTAAAAAATTAGATAAATAAACAACTTACCTGCCATTTTTTCAAGTTATGTTCAAAGATAATACGTTGACCAAAATTATGGGATGGACAAATTGTGTTCAAATGTTCAGTGGTCATGTACTGTAGACTTTCAACATTAATTCCACAGTCTAAAAAAACATTTAACACAATTTATTAAATGATTAATAATATAGGTAACTATTGTTTGGGATAATTAACTACCGGTAAGACTACTGATAATGCATTTTAAATGTATTTACTTCAAAAAAGACTTAGGTGATGAAAATTATCATCTAATTTAAGTAAAATAAAAACAACTTACCGATAAATATGTTGATAAAACATTCTCCTTTAAGTTCGATCAGTTTTTCTAACAACAACGCAGTTTCTCCGCTCAACTGAATATCATCATCACCAAAACTAATAATATTTGGTTGATCGTTTGACATAACGAACGTCAATTAAAAATATAACCAAAACAAAATGGTTTAAGCTTAAAGGTACAACTTTTATAACATATAATAATATTGTTATTATAATCGTTGTGCGACTTAGGCAGTTTGCAGTGTTTGAACTTTGTAAAAATAAGTTGCCAAAATGTCAATCAACGAAAAAAGTGAATAAAGATACAGAATAACATGTGAAATGAACGAGTGACAATAAACTATGCATCTATGCACTATGGTACGTTAGATTTGTTAGAGGTTATAAAATATAAATGCATTGTGCATAATACGATGACTGTGCGGAGTAGTGTAGGCACTATACGGAATTACCGCACTACCTATTTATACCATCGGTATTGGATTTAACGAATATTGTTCTTAAATTTAATACGTAATTTCTTATTTTAATGGTTAAGTTTATACTATTAATGAAAATATATTAAATTTAATCGTACTTATAGTATTATTTTAAACACGGTATACATTATTAATTTAAACTTATAAAGAAGATAATTTAAATACTTTTTCATACTAACTTATTACATTAATTTAAAGTAACACTAATCACTAATTTAATGAAATTACTCATCTATAAAAGTAATGACAATTTACATTATTTTTATTGGAGTAAGCATTATTTTTACTATTTATTATTAATTATTTTAAATAAAATATTTTAATCTAATTAATACGATAACATTCATTTTATGACACTTGGTATTCATTGAATTTAAGCTAATATCGTAATATTAAATCAATAGTATTAACTTTTATTAACAATTGTTTTAATATTAAAATGTTTGAGTGTACTTAATTTAAAGGAGTAACATTATTAAACTTATGCTGTATTTTTCTCTGAGTGTAGGTATACGCTTATAAAATAATAAATAATATATTATTTAATTTATTTTTTAAAACTTGTTTCATCTTTTGCTTTAAAAATATGTATTGCGATCTGTTACCAAAACTATACCTAATTATTGACGAATGATATAAAACACTTCCAATCAATATATTTATCTTTAAAATTAATTTAATTTCAATGCAAATCTAGCCTACAACTGTTATTTATTTTTATTTCTTTAATTGTTGTATGTGCTCCATTTGGTTTGTTCTTCTTTATTCATTAATCATTAGGTGCGTGTAGAGGGAGTATGGCACATCCTTAGACGTGTTTATAATACTTCTTCTTTTCTATTTAGTTTAGCAGTGATTTCGAACTCTCTGTTGTACTTTTTATTTCGCTGAGTTTGATTTCTTTCCCTCTCCATTGAGTCACCATTTTTCTCCAATCACAGTATTAATACATCGTAGAGTGTCTTCATAAGTATACAGTCTCTCGCGTATTTCTATTTGTTCATTATTGGTTGCTTTCTTTGCTAGATAGTCTACTCTTTCATTTCCTTCTATGTTATACTGTGTCCTGGTATCTAGACAATAGATATTTCATTTTCACAGTTATTTACTGCTTCTATTATTTTTTATTTTAGCCTGTTGTTGTTTCTATGGCTGCTTAAACATTTAACGGAGCTTAGTGAGTGTGTGAATATGACGTAATTATAAAGGGTAGATGGGGGTTTTTTTATATACATTTCGTATTATTTACTATTTTTTGTGTGACTGTGTAAGTTGAACATTAAAAAATTTCTATTACCTACACATTAAATATAATATAATTTATTTTTATTCATTTGGTTTTTAATGGTTCTCTAATGCCACTTATGAAAAACGTTTTCCATAAAGTGGATCAACAAATTCTGGCAGTAAACATTCTAAATAAAATCTGAAATCTGAAATATTAAATATACCGACATATATAAAACTTTCGTTTTGTTATTCGTAAAGATTCCCACACACTGCAGCGATAGCGGTGGTGGTGGCGATAGCAGTAGCATTAAAATGAGTGTGGACACAATTTACCTCCACCGCCGCAGTGTGTGTGGACCTTTACTGGTCCGTTATTTATTTCATATTTGACGTCCGTGTAGATAATAATACGTATGGTCTTTTAAGAAAATTAGTTCTCCATGATGCTCGAGACTGCAACACTCTGTAACTGAATATGAACCAACGTTACCGAACCTACGCGATGAGTAATTTATATACAATATTTTGATAATTGCCATTATTTTCTGCCAATGGAACAAGATTTTTTTCTCTCAATTTTAAGGACTATTCGAAATATCTTTTTTGAGTTCTGAAATCGAATTTTATAGTTTTTAAAAGTCTATGGTAATGTACACTTTCAGAATAAACTTTATTGTTGTATAAATGTTATTTTATTAAATCACTGTCTACGGTTAATTCTAAGACTATAGTAACATTTTATACATTATAGACTGCATGTAGTACTGGTATTATACCAATATTATTTGTTTGAAAGCCCTGAATTATTCATTCGTTCTTTCAATTATTAATTAATATGGAGTCATTAACAAACTCGCCTGCTTCAACATTTGAATAATGTTCAATTCTGTTTTTTAAGGTATATTTATAAGTTAATACTAAACATGTCGGTTGATAACTTAGGACTCGAACTTATTTCACAACCTCTCACATCCAAACGTAAATTCAATAATATGGGTATCTATTAATCATAAATTATTAATCAATAAAATAAATTGTCTGGAAATAGGTACTTGATAAGGTAAGCAGCTTGCATATTCCTACTTTTAAGTTATAATACTCGTTCCAAGACTACTTTTTACATACCTTTCCAATCACAATCTTATGGTTATAAATTATAATGAGTTTTGGTGTCGTATGTTAAGAAAATGCAATAATATCGCTTTTGAATTTAATTTTAATAACGAATTTAAACTTTGCTATTTGTGCCTAGGTTTTGGCTAATTAACTACTATGAACAATTTAATTTTAATACTTTATAATTACTGTTTTTAATATTCTATAGTTAATGTTTTTAAGGTTTTTTCTGATTTGTTAATTATAACATATAACATATTATAATATATAACATTATGACGTACACTCCTTGCCCGAATGAGCGTTAACAAATAAATAATAATAATATTAAATTTCATCGATTATCCACCTGCAATTTTTGTTCGCAATGGTATATTAAATTGGATGTAATATTTAGTTGCTTTTGTTATGTTTGAGCGGAATCGAGCATTATTTGTTAAAATATATTTCTGATTAATAAAGGATATTCTGCCTGTTTTGTGATGGCTGGTAACTTAGAAGTTTAATTTCTGAGTAAGTGATTTCGCATTCACTTTTCTTAACTCTAAAATCATTTCCATAAGGAAATACTTCATTTTAAAGTTACGGAACTGTCGTTATTTTTATTATTCTAATAATCATAAATACTATGATATAACATATTATCTACAGGTATTATAAGGGTATTTACAATAAATCTTTTTTTATTAAAAAAAGCTACATTATTGAAAATAATTTAAAATATTAATCTCATTCCAGTTTGTTATATTTCATGTTTTATACTATTCAAAAATCCTTCCAATATTGTATCTGCTTGGAGATTTTGAAAACATTAATGCGGGCTCTATTTGTTTTATGAAAGCTTATCTACAAATGAGGCAATAACTGTTTCTTATACGAAAAAAAACACTTTTTAGTAAGTACTACGTTGCTCTCGAAAATTCTTCATATTTAGTCTTCTAACACTTTTCCCGGTCACTGTTCGTCTGCAATAGTTGCATGTCAAAATATCTCTAATGGAAATATCTTCCATGAAAATATTTTAATATTTATTTAATATTAATAATTATTTTATTATTATTACAAGTACAAAATAAATTATACATATATAAAATCAATGATTGTCTATCAGTTTCTGCTCCCTTGGCTTTTTTGGGGGTCCATTATCATAATTATTATGTATTATAAAATATCACAAATTTGTTTCTTTTAAATTTTTTATTTTTGAAATTAAAATTTTATAGTATAGCTGCTAACTGCAGCTGTTAACAGATTTAATAAATAACAATAGTTGATATTAAATCACTGAAACCGACTGGTATTAAGAATTAGTAAAAATAAACTAACTTTTTTATCATTATTTTTGGTTGTTTTCTAGTTGTTTTTTATAACTGGTGATTAGTTCAGTAGTTTGTTTTGAAAATTATACTTGGCAACACTCTAGCGATTGATAATTATATTTTATGTTTTTAGACTTAAGTTTTCGAATTATTAAAATGATTTGGTGGTTTTTACTTTAACTTCTAGGTGTCACATTTATTTTAATATAAAAACCTAAAATTATCTAATCAATTTTGACATTTTTAAATTTAAAGTTACATTTTAATTAATTAAAATAATTTGTTTCAGACGAAGTTTTAACTATGTACATAATATAATTAAAATTCATAAATAACTTTTACATTACTTACCCATATGAAAAAAAACATGCCACAAACAATACTTTGAAAATTTGAAAATATTATTGCCCCTGTCTTGACAAATTTCTGCGGCCATAAATTCGTTCTCTCGTTGGTGATTTTTTTTCAATTACATTGCTGGTAGTGATGTTACTCACGGCGTGCGATGGTTGAAGGTAGATCAAGTGTAAGTCAGCCCCTATTTCTTAAAAATTCGTTCTACACATTTTGTTATGTACCTACAAACATATGATGCATTATAGATCGGTAACTACCAAACTATTTTTTATTTTATAAACTTAAAAAATAAACTTATGAAGTATAAATCTAAAAACTAATGATACTATATATTAAAATTAATAAATACATTATTTTTTGTAAGATATTTCATTTAAAATGGAATTCATGGAAATAAATATTCAATATTTGATTCCTTAAAGTATTTATTTGTACAACATAGTATAATTGTTGTTCATTATCAATTTATGGTATTTTTGTTTCTATTAAATATTATCTTATATTGTATATGCTAACATTTCAACCATATATTTAAATGTTTCTTGTCGTACAACCATTATTGTAGTATCAGCCCGTACTTTTAATAAATAAAATAAATACATAAATAATTTATTAATTTGAGTTTTTGCTTATACTATTCGTGTTAATCAGTTAATAATATTATATTATTTTGTACCTTGGTAATGTACCTACCTACATTATACACAGATAACATTTTTTAAAGCAAATGACGAGAAATCTTCCTTCAAATGCTGGTAAATTAATGTATTAAATATATCTGGTATGTAATATCTATATCCAACGTGTTTATTATATACAATTAAAAGTAGAGAGTTAAAGATCTATTTGGTATCATTTAACTGAGAACAATTTATTTTTGTTATCATAGAACAATTTAGTAGACAATACAATGTAATGTAGTCTTATTTATTAGTACCTACACACGTTTCAAATCCTTAGTGCAACATTTCCAATTTTAAACTACACTTTGTATCAGTGTTCACTGTTCACTTAAAACTAGGGGTTGCTTGAAGGGGAGTGTGCAAAATAAATCGATTCGTCGTCGCGACTTACGCCGCATACATCGCCACCACAGAAGCCCCCGAACTATAAATATGGCAGATATAGGTCCACTCAACCCGTCAACCGCCATCTGCTGTGCATCAGCTCATTCAGGGACATCATCGCCGTGGATTTTGATAAGTCGTCACCATTATTATTTATTATATCTCACGTATATTTTATTTAAATAAATAAATAATAGGTAATAACTAATAACTCTAAAAAATCTATTTATGCCAAATATGCCTTTACACCCAAAATATGCGAAACAATTATCTCAACGAAACGAGATTCTTTCTACAAAATAACAAAAGGAAAATATGTTAAAATAATATTAAATGTTAAATTCACAGCCTGTACTACATTTTATTATTTTGTTTCTGGGCATGTTGTAGTGACCTCGGATTTCTGAATCGCAAATCGCAAATAATAAATAAAATCAATTGTTTAGAAGTAGGTATACAACAGGCTACAACACGAAATAATATGTTGTAGTTACCTATCATAGAGTAAAGTATATTTATGTATTTACATTGAAGATGTGCTGGGCATAGATTAGTTGAAAATATAAGTTACATACTTGTAATTTTTTTTTTTGTATAAATAACTTCTAAGTTTCTAATTTCTAAATTTTTTCCATGCAGTAACGTATAAATCAATTAATCATATAATTATTCCCAAACTGTGAAATTTAAACGTTTTGAATATAATTAAGGTTTATCTTTTTTTCAATCGTAGAAAATAAGCATTTTCATAAGTACAGTTCACTGAATGATGGTAAATAAACTGCTGAACTTTGAAGTTTAATTCAGTGCGCTGCATGTCTGTATTGTATATAATATTATGTTCTACATGTTGGGTGTTAAGTCATTTAAACAATTGTTTAAAATATAAAATAATATCTACCTATTCTTTATTTTCTAATAATATAACTTCAACAATAAGTTAATATCAAACATTTTAGATTCTATGTGAATGTATTGATTTTGCAATGTGTTTTTTAAATTGTTTAACCCTTTTATGTATTAATCTACGATTTATTCAAACTATAACTAAAATTCATGATATTGCTCTGAACTTTTGTCATAAAAGTAATTCAAATATTTGTACTCATAACCATAAATAATTTGAAGTATTAAATTAATAATTTTAAACTTTAACTAAAAATAAATCAATAATTACTTTTATAACTTAAAAATAAAATTAATAACTCTAGCCATTAAATATTTATATGTATATTTTTGTATTGATTTCTTTTGAAATTAAGTTGTCATAATTATTATTGATTTCACGAAAATGTATGCATGTTTAGATGTCTGTAAATTGCCTTTAACATAATTATGATTAGAAATTGAATATAAATATTTAATAATGACATAGGTTCATGACTAAAATGCATTTTTAGGAACACAAACATCAAACAATAAATGACTTTTGTGTAAGTAGAAACTAACTAGTTTAGGAATTTTCTCTTCAAGAATTTTTTCAACATTATTGCAATAGGTTTGATTTAATTCTCACCATTAGTTATAGTGTAGTTTAAGAAGTTCATTAAAAAAAAACTGTTTGTTTTTAACCAAAATCTATTTAACTTTTTTATTGTCATTATAATTGTACTCCATATCTTAATCTTTTAAATAATTTTTAGAAATAAAAATTGTGAACTGATTTCTAATATTATGATAAATAATACAGTCTCCTAATTAATACAACTTAAAAGTTATTAATTCTTATAAATAAAAAAAACCATCAGAGAAGAATACATTTGGAATTGTGAAACTGGAGCTTATAAACATAACATTGATTGTAAATAAGTTGTATACATCTTAAGCATTGTGTTATGTATCTCCACTGTTAGTTGTAGGATTATCTTTTTTCATTGCGGCCAACATTGATTCAATGTCTATGATACCCGCCTAGCTTTCCACATTTGCATTGTCTTTTCCAAATTCTTTCTTAACACTTTTAAGAGTTTCTTGATCAGATTTTTCCTGCTCGGGCATGGCTGCATCGACTTCTTGTTGAACAGGCTCAGGTTTTTGTTCAGGTTTTACTTCTTTTGCAGTTGTATCTTCCTGATAGTTTTCAGTCTCTTTTGCATCGCCTGCATTTTCCGTTTTTCTGCCTTCTTTCACAGTTGCATTTCCTTCAGTTTCTGTGGCCTAAAAATAATATAAAATAAATAAGACATGACGATTTGATAAACATTAAATTTGTCCTTTACTTCATTTGAGTTTGATGTAGTTGGCTTTTTATGTTCTTTCTGAATGTGTTCAATGCATTTATTTCGAGTGTTATAGGTGTAGGAACATACTTGACATCTATAGAGTTGTTTTTTCTGTTTCGGTTTCTAGAATTAATTAATAAAAATTTTAGGGATCAAATCAAAATTGGGTCTCATATTATTAAATTAAATGTATTCATAGTAACAGTTAATGAGTTGCATGTATTATTTAATCACATATTTTTACAATTAAAAGTCAATAAATGAAAACATGAGTATACACTAGTTATATATACCATTTATAGTGAAAATGTATCATTGTTACTATTCTTATAGTAACGTGGTTCTATGATGCAAGATACAATGTATGTTGAGTGTAGGAAATGGGGTATTAATATGTACTACTAATGAAAGTTGTGAGGTGTTGAAGTACTACTGAAAGCTTTTACAACTAAATAAAAATATGGAGTGTAAAAATATTTATCAATCCTAAATTTAAAATGTATGTTGGTAGTTCTTTTTAGTCTTACCAAAGTTAACGATGTAGCAGTTGCTTCATTAATAATTGGGCTTTCTAGCGCCTTTTTGTTCTTATGAATGTTCATATGTAATCTAAAATGAAAAGTATAAATAATAATTTTAAAACAATATTAAATAATGTACATACCGAACAGTTGATAGATCTTTCGATTGGAATTCACAAATGCCGCACTGGTATATTTTAGCTTTGTCATTGAATTTTTGTTGTTGTTGTTTTTGTTGTTGTAATTGTTGTTGTTGCTGTTCTTCCAGCAGTTGCTGAGTTTTAAATAATTTTAATGGAGTTTTTATCGGAGTAACAACGGCAGTAGTAGTTGCAGTAGAAGAAACTCCTTCGGTCCAACCATTAGGTACCTTATGTTGACCTTGATTTAGTTGTTCCTTTGTCACTAAGTGTCCATTGGCAATCTATGTAAAGGATAAAGATATTTTTTTATAACAACTTAACATTATGTAGCTTGTTTCTAAGTATTTTCTATCCTTACCTCAACATCTTGTATAGCCTGATCAGGAGGTAACATTCCATATTTTTTTTGTACTTTTGACAGCATCAATTTTTGGATAAGTTTCCCCTCAGTTTCAACTTTGTCCAAATGAATCAAAAGTGAGGTACATTTCGGGCACACCTGATCAGCGGGGGTTACAATAGCCACAAATTCTTCTCCAAGCATCTCAGCAATTTTTTGTGCAAACGGTGTATCACTATGTGGTGTAATGCTTGAACACACCTGTGTACTTTCGGTGTCCAGTTTGACAGTACAAACATAACAGCATGGCATTGTATCTAGAAAAGAAAACAGTGCCATTTTTTATGTTAGTTAGGTATATCTGATAACTAATTTAACTATAACTAATACAATATTAGGGAAACTATCAAAAACAGATTATACATTATACATTATACATTTTACTTCATAATAGAAATGTACAAGTTTACAGGTACTAGAACATTGTGGTATCATCGGCAGAACTAATAAACAAAATGAACAAACAAATAATTACTTGTGATAAAAATCTGGTGAAAAATAAAAGTAGGCTGACAATTTGAGGTGAACAAAATAACGATGTGTTCGCCGCAGCCGGGAACAAAAAAAAAGCACACGGTGTCGAGTCTCTCGGTTCCTTTATGGAAAAAACGTGTGAAAGGCTGTGATACGACGGACACCAACGCCAAAAGTTAAGTTGATAACACGAAGAAGTCGATTATC
The DNA here is from genome assembly GCF_001856785.1 of Myzus persicae. Classification (NCBI taxonomy): domain Eukaryota; kingdom Metazoa; phylum Arthropoda; class Insecta; order Hemiptera; family Aphididae; genus Myzus; species Myzus persicae. Next base: position 11,400 of record NW_019100764.1, read on the forward strand.
GACTGAACGTAGTCACCACATCCCAGACGCCAACGTTAAAAACAGATACCAAACAAAAAACCAGAGAAAGAAAAACACCCAGCGAGTTTGTTGTTTGTAGGGGTTGATCGGTCGCGACTGAACGAATCAAAATGGCCGATCGACGTTTTCAACGTATTTGAATTACTATTTAATGAACCCGTTCTTTGTTATAGCCACGAATTAGTATCATTGACTGAAACTTAGTTTTTGATAACATAAATACAGCCTGTTGTAGATGCTTAAAATATTGTTTTGACAATAGACGCGTTATCATTACATGCCTCTGCATACCTGTTATGTGGTTGCCGCGGATGCGCCTTTATCACAAAACGGTTTCCCACCAATATTGCGACTGATATTATGTCTAGTACTATTTTGTTTTATGTTGTCAATTGTATAATTTCTGTTTGTACCAATTATTTATTACTAATTATTTATTGTCATTGTTATATTGTATTTTTACCTGCACAGTTTCACAGCTATTGTGAATTATATTAATAATTTGTCTCCCTAGCCATCGGCTACAACGCCAACGGTGAAACGAATATCGTTCTTTTTTGCCCTGACCGACCAACGGTTGTTCTCGCATCCGCAGACCTCTTTTGTTCTAGTAAAAGTACCGCGATACATACCTCTTGTCTAAGTCGCACCGACCGAGTTCCCGCCAAACCTTTTGTATTTCAGATTTTTTTAAAACGTGTCTTTTAAAAAGACATCTGCCATTACCACTCCACCAGAAACTTTTTTATTTTTTCTTATTTTTAATATCCTTCTTTTAAAGTCTTAGGTGTCTCGAAAGTTCCCTCTGCCTTGTCGCAACGATGCTGAAATATAATTATTTTTAATGGTGACACTACAGTGAACAGTTGTAAATACGAAACTTGTTATAATGTTATCACTCCTAGCATGGAACATATTAATAGAAACGACACTCGCCCCTTTAGTTTTGTTTTTTTTTAATTTCTAACGCATAATGTTAAGAATGCTTTTATCATCGAAACAAACCGCTCGAAACGGCCCGCCAATTTTTTTTTAAAAACGGCATTGCATAACTACCATAGAATAAGTAACAATATTATAATAGTATATTAAGAAAGCTTTTGATTCAGTTGATCATACAATTCTTCTCGAAAAATTGTATTACTGTGGAATAAGAGGTGCTGCTTATAATTTATTTAAGTCATACCTAAATGGTCGAGTACAAAGAGTTAAAATAGATGATTATTATAGTAACGTACAAGAAATTGATTACTCAGTACCACAAGGTACCGTATTAGGACCGCTATTATTCATAATATACATTAATGGACTTCTTAATCAAGATACACCTGGAAACATAATTTGTTTTGCTGATGATACCGTCATCTTATTAAAGAGTCCGTGTATAAATAATTTATAAAAAATGGCTGAGAAAAGTTTTCGTAATGTTAAAAGCTGGCTAGATAATAATTCACTAGAGATAAATAGTGAAAAAACTAATTACATTCACTTTGGTATACAAAAATCTATACATTTAAATAATTATAAAATCATTGCTCATACTAATAGTTGTATCAACAATAATACTAAAAATAATGTATGCAAATGTAGTGAATTAAAAAGAGTAAACTATGTTAAATATCTAGGAATATTTATTGATGATAAGTTAAAATGGGATATTCATATAAACTATTTAAATAATTCACTTAGAAAATTTTTCTATGTATATAAATCTCTTAAACCCGTTTTAAACTTCAAATTAAAAAAATTAACTTACTATGCATTAATACAATCAATTCTTTCTTATGGAATTTCTTTTTGGGGAGGGACATATCACACTCACTTTACGAATCTTGAAGTCACTTTGAACTCACTTCTTAAATTTATTTTCAATAAACCTACGTTATTTCCTACAGTTAATTTATACAAAGAGCTAAAGATATTAAATTTAAAATCACTGTATACAAAGAACATTTGCTTACTATTTTATGATATGAAAAAATATATTGATATTCCGTCTCATAATTACTATACTCGCTTTAAGATTAATACTAATGTCGTCGTCCCTAAAATGAACACAGTATTTGGGCAACAAAGCCCTAGATATAAATTCATTCAATTCTGTACTATTTATAATTTTAATATTCATAACTTTAAGAGTCTCAAGATGTATAAAAAATATATAAATAATGTTTTGTTTCAATAATCTATACTTTAATTTAGAAATTAATTTATATTTATTTTTCATTGTTAGTAGTTAAATTCGTGTTAAAATTAATTAATGTTTCTAAATAATTATATTTATCTTTTAATTATTATACCAGTATATTATAATCCACAGAATATGCTCATCTTAAAATTGTATTTACTTATGATTATATATATATATATATATATTATATAGGCTAGCCTTTATAATGCAACTACTAATTGTTCTTTTATCCTTTCTTTTATTGTCTTTCTTGTGCATACTTTACCTATTTATTTTGTTCTATTTTTTTTTTTTTTGCTTTATTAATAATTGTCAATAACGATCATAATCAATAATCAATAATATCTAAAACTGTATCACAACTCTCTCTTTTCAGCACAAGCTACGCTTTTGAAAAGAGAACCAATGTACTTTAATGTAATTTTTTTGTTTTGTTACTCATAAATTGTTTGAAATTGTTATAATTTGGTGACAATAAATATTATTATTATTATTATTATTATTATAATACATATGCATATTATTTTATAATAAAACCCATAAAAAAATTACAAAAACTTGCTTCTTACAGAAAACCAGATTTCAATCTAAGTCTGTGCATTTTTTCTCACACACTTCAAATCACATAAACACAGTTCTATATCTTTGTTTTCATTCTAAAAGACTCCAGATTATAATTTTTACCAGTGTATTTTTGAATTAGACACTATATTTACCAATCAATTTCCTACTCTATCACTACTACCAATGTAGAGCTAAAACTCAAAACTTTAATGTTAAATGTATACTTTAAACATCATTTTGAATAATTCCCTTATGAATATTTGTTAAACTTATTGATAAGATTTAGAATCTACACTACTTTAACCAGAATCAACCTTTTTTTGCAAGTTCCTCTTAGGTACAAAAAATAGAAACTTGCAAATTGTATTAATAGTAATAATATTTATTTATTTATCATCAAATGAAATATTAGTGTTTAGAGTGAGTAAGGTCAAATAAAAACAAATTATTACATCATACACGATTTAAAATAAAAATAAAATAAATATATTGTAGTAGAATAAAAAAATAATTATTATTGTAATAGTTTTTAGTGTGGGTGTATGATTATTCTACTACTTGTATTTTATTTGAAATGCATATATATGTATATTCACTTAGCTTATTCACAACGTGTGGTGTTCAAAAATTCTAAACAAATTTTGTTTATACCTTCTTAATCTTTTGCGAATCTTGCCACCTAGACATAATAGTTTGTAATGGTTATGTTGGGTGAATAATATTTGTAACACTTTAACAGCTTATAAATTAATACATTTTGTATCCATGCTAATCATGACTTATGTCTCAGCTTATTAATTTACACTTTTCAAAAGTAATTAGAGTGGATTTTCACAAGGCTGGGCAAGTTAACTATTTTTTTTAACTCGTTAAGTTAATATAGAAAAAAGTAAGTTAAGTTTAAAGTTATCATGGCCCGTTATATTGTTTTGAATTTCGTCGTCACGTCTACATATTCCGTAAGTTAATACGTTTTATTTGTTATTAAAAAATACAGATTTTTTTTTATATTAGCTTCTAAGAGCGCTGGCTTTTATAAACTGAACCTAACATAACCTTAAACGCACACTACACCCACATGCTCTGGCGCTCTGCTGTCTTTTGTCTTACAAACGAGTAAAATAATGCAAATTCGACGTTATGAGTAATCCATTTAACACTTACGATTAATATTGGGGCGAATTGGCCTGTTATCAAATTTTGTAGTATGAATATAATCTGGCGAACCTCAAACTTTTTTTTTTAGTTTTTTCATATTTTTGAAGCAAATTATGATTATTTTAAAATTGCCTTATTATACGCGTCGGAAAGTCGAAAACAACAAGTAGCAGTAGCGTCCTTTTAATAAGGGGCATTTTTTTAGACAGCAAAGATACTATTTTTTTACCTCGCCACCGCCGACTGATTATTGACTTTAAATTTAAATGATTTTCTACAAAATATTTGAGTTATGATTTCTGAAGGTGTTTCAGTTGTCGTGATAACCTTTCAGTTATTTCTATGATTTCCAAAACACAGAGCATGTAACTCTTGCGACTTAACTTCTTCGGTAAAAGACTTTTTGTTCCCAAACTGAAAATAGTTTAGAAACAAAAACTAACTTTCGTAATATCTTATATTATCAACTAACACATTTTAATTTGTACAGATCATATTCCATTATCAGAAGCTGAGGCAGAACTATGTGTATTTGATGGATTTAAATATGGGCTAGAGCCCGATAAGATTATGGACACGAACAATTCTTCCATCACCAATCGATTTTATTTTGCGATGACATGGTTAGATCATGAACACGTAGAATGTTAAGTGCCCTGAATTAGCTTACGAATACTATGAAAGTTATTATAAATGGAAGAGGTAAATACAATTAAAACTTTATTTTATCTATACCTACATATATTTTAAGTACTATGAATTTTTAACATTGTGTATTCACGTCTACCACACTCGTATGATTTCTATTACTACGTAAATAAATAAAATAATCTTTCATTTTATATACAGATTCATAGTTCGCATACTATATTTACAACTTGTCTTTTTATTAAACTACTAGTCTTGGTGTTAAAAGAACCATCTCTCATCGACTTGCATTTGATAACGAGTAAAAATTACCAATATTATTCATATGTCATCCTCTCAAAAAAAAATTATTTTGTTATTAGAGCACACGTTTAATAAAGACTTCATAATCCTTTATACCCATTGAGTATATCTGGTTATTATCTTGCATATTTGAGACTCAATTTACTTTTAAAAATTTGATAAGAAAATTAATACAATACAAATAATGATACCTATTGGAAATCACACAACACCCTGTCACACCATTTAGTACGAGGAATCTATTATTTAGACTTACCTATACCTACACATTGCAGCAATTGAATTTAGTGAGTAACGTATTGATCATTTGCATATAATAGTTACATCTGTAATTTCCGTATAGGTAGGTTAGGTACGAACTATATTAACTACTGATTTTCTTTTATAAACTTTCTTAAAATAAAAATGTATATTTTTCAGATAATGGCTGTACATATAAAAGGAGAATTTTTTTAGAACCTGAAACTGATGATCAAGAAATGTAATAATATCAAGACGAGTGAACTCAAAGCTACAAAATGCAAATAGAAGTCTAAAATATGGAATTGTTTTTATAATGTAAAAATATTGGAATAATTATTTACAACTACATTATTTGACTCTAAAATTTCAAAAAAAAACTAATTTTGTCAGTAAATTTAGTAAAACTATAACCTCTTTTATTTACTGTCCGCGTATATTCAACTTGGCTCAAGCACTCATAATTTGTTAGTGGAGTATAAATTGGATTTAATATTGCATCAGAATGAAGAGTACAAATACAATATTTTTTGTTTATTACAATTGTTGTATTGTAAGACTTAAGAAGAAAATGTGCAAATTCTAACTGCAATTTTTTTTGCTTAAGTTAATATGTAAGTAATATTTTTTCTTGAGCAAGTAAAACAAACATAAATTACTGAACGTTGGCCTTCAAATTTTGTACACCAAAATCTTTTGGTGGGTCACAATATTATATTATTGTAAGATAGTAAAAAATGAGGTAAAAACAAAAAAATAACTGTGGAATTCAACTTGTGTAAACGAATATGCCATTTGTCTGAAATATTACTCCAAAAATATAGTATAACTATATAAATTTTTTTTCTGCCGCACGGCTGAACAATTAACACATGTTTTTGTCACCTTCTTGCGTTATTACGTATTAAGTTAACTCAAAACCAAAAACAAAATTTCGACTGATACTCCCGCATTCGTGAGATTACGCCGGAAACGATTCTGTGAGTATTACAGCCCGTTAGGGCACCCCGGGCTCAAAAACCCCCATAAACACTGCTTCTTAATTAGTCCCACTAATTACCACCATAATAAAAAAGCGATAAGCAAAAGCCATTAGTGCCAGCGATAACAATAATCAAAAGCCGGGCCACCTCACTACCCTTACTCAGTACCCTCACTACCAGTGATGATGATAATATTTTCGGCTGGTCTATACCCTGGTCAAAAAAGTCAGACAAGAGAAAAAATAAACAAAATTCTCCAACGGGTACCTCTCCAAATAATAACTGCTGGGAGTACATTTTAGTATATTATTCGTTAGTAAGACCATAGAACATAAGACGGAGACAACATACTTTTCGATAATGTCACTATGACCTTAACAAATAACACCTTCAACAATAAAATACATATAATGTTAAAACTCGTTTATGATATTAATTTTAGTCTATAACACTTACTCAATAAACGGTGGAACAAAAAAATTTGGAAAGAACTGATTGTTTCGATGTACTGGCATGAACAACGGATGCGAAGTGATGTGACCTATTCATCAAGACATCAACTCTACCACCCTCCACATGATTATCACCTTAGTCAACCTACACTTTCAGTGTTTCCCAACATATGGGTCACGAACAAAAATTAGACACATATATATTTTTGATAAGTCCCAATGTTTATTAACTAAGAATAAAACTATCTTTATTATAAAAATGTTTTCCGAAAATGTATTAAAAATTGTTATGTTATATTTTATCTAATATTTCCGTATAATAATGTCAAGTATACTGGGCCTTCTCCGTTCGATTTTTTAGTAAACGGATTTTATAGTAAACGTTTTTTCCGACTACCTGTAGGGCTGTAACTGGGTAAAGAAATTGGAGGCTCGCCGCCGCTGGCATAAAAAGAGTATTTTCCCTTCAAATTAATTTTATATGAATGTTTCAAATTAGACGTTAGATGTTCACCTGTAAATTAACAAAATCTCATAGAACGATTTTCTTATTTTGTTGATATTCAAAAACTAATAACTAATAACCTTCGTTGATAGTTCTTTGAAATTTTCACCGAATCTATTGCATATTATTCTATACATGATAAAATGATCAACATATGTTTTGACTCTTTTTTTGGTTATTTATAGCCATTGTTTTGGTTTTTTTCTATATTTACCGATAAATATTATCGTTGGGTCAAAAAGCTTGAACATTTAATAATTTGTTATAATAGTAGCTTAAAAATATTAAAAAATGGGTATGATAGGCACGATTCTTTTTAACATCAAGTTCAAATGTTGACAGCATTTTGCTAATTATTTCGTATTTAAAAATGCATAAAATGTTCAATTTTTAAACTTTAGAGTTGAAACTTTAATACATAGTTTCTCTTAAACTGTTCATACTGGAACTTGATTTTTTCTTACATTTTTTCCGTAGCTTTTTTCCTAGTCATTTTTTCTGATTACCAAGCTAAACCCTGTAGGCGCTCTACCACGGAGCCAAACAGCATCTTTTCTGATAGAAAAGTGAATCAAGTTAGTACTTTTTAGAGGTTTTTTTAATTATTAAATTGTATTATTTATACAAGTGAACTAGGATAACACAACGTCTCAGATCATAATTGTTTTATTCATAATCGTCAAAAATAAAACATTCATTACAGTCGTGATATACTCGACAACTACTGTACAGCAGAGCGGTACCCACTTGTCCACCTTTTTTTTTGTACCAAGCCTTTTAAACAATTACAAATGAATTTTTGGAATAAACATTTTTAACCTAAGGTTATTTTGTTATATGGTGTAAACCAAGTTCTTTTATTCCGCGGATTTAAAGATAGTGATTAGTAACTGCCAACTGGTATTTGATTTTTACTTAATATTGATGTTGATGTTTCAGGAGCTATGTCAAACATATCTAATTAAATAAAAAGTTAACTCATTTATAGCTATTTATAATACTCGAGCATAATATAGTTAAAAATCTATATAATAAAAATGAAATAACCATATTACTATTAAGAACTTCTTGGTCGATTTTTCTCTTTTTTTTTTGCATATTCTTAATTAATCGGCCTATTAAGTTATTTACGGAAAGAAAAATTAGAAATGATTTCCTAGAAATTGGAATGATGCCGAAAAAACTCAAAGTTCTTTTTAAAATAAATATCAATAAAAAAAATGTGTGCATACATTTTTTAGAATTTTTAGCTATATTATAAATTACTTATAAGAAACCTTGGTTTAAATTTTCAATCCTCAAGCTATAAAATTCGAAGATTGTATACATTTTTAATTACAAAATAATTGGACATTTTCGAAATGTTGATCAAATGTTGTCAATAATAAATAATATTTAATATTACCAAAATATCTAAATTCTGAATACTTATTATTTATTAGTATTCTATAATAGGTTAATGTATTGCTTATATTTTACGTTATAAATTTATAATTTTGTATCTTCCTCGTATACTTTTTATAAGACAGTTTTTGCGTATTTTAATTTTTTTAAACATAATAGATACAGATGCACGCATAAAAACCATATATTATTTAAAAATGACTAACTTCATAGCTGCACACATACAAAAAAGTTCATTCTTCAAATCCGCACACTTATAGTCTTATAACTACATAGAATCAAAAAAGTTTTCCCAAAATCAAACCGTTCAATACCGCACATACTGATACAGTGGCGTGGCGAAGTGAAATATTTTATCGGGCAATTAATTTTTTGATTGACCTACCACCCACCCACTGGCTTATCCAGGGGAGCCACAGGGGCCATGCCCCCCCTCCCCCTTCATTGGCCGTATTTGCTATTTTTGGTAGTATTTTATAATTTTTTTTATTTTTTGCTATTTTTAAATTTTAAACAGTGTGTGACCCCTCCCTCCCTATAAAAAATCGGTCGCGGGGAATTGGGAATACCCGTTGAACGAAAACGATTTTATTTATTTATAAGCTACTTGTAGTTACCACGTAAATATCAATTAAATGATAATGCTTTAAATAGCCATGTTTGGTGTTGTTATTCACCATATTGCGGTATTGTACTACTGAGTGAGTATCTTAGTACCTATAGTTATTAATGATGTTATTAATTCTTATTCTTATTCTTATATCATATTCAAATGTAGTTAGTTTTGTACAACAATATTTCTCATTAAATCCAGTACTCATCAGTACTGATATATATAGTGATATGTATCAATAACACATACATTGATCTAAAATATTATCATTTAGAACCACACACCCGTTAGTTATATTAAATTAAAATTAAATATTGAAATATAAGTGAACATGACCCCGAAAACAAAGAAATTAATATTCAGATTTAGAAAATTCGATGTGATTTTTTATTGTAAGTCTTGAGTCAAATACTTGAAAATTGTATCCAATATATTTATGCAATGAACATATGGTGTAAATTTTAGTTATTCGTTTTTAAATTACAACAAAATAAGAAAATCGCTACATAAGAAATCGAGTGGAATAGTGGATATCCAATGCTGCGTAAAAATTTTAACTTCAAACCCTCATAAAAATTGTATTTGACTTACTGGCAGAACATTTTGTCTTTGATAAGGTAGACAAACTTATAACTTATAAAGAATCTTGCATTAATTTTTTAAATCTTAGATATAAAAAGAAAATTTTTATGAAATTCTAATTCAAAATAGTTTGCTATTTTTCGTGATTTTTACAAATGTTGTCAAATTTCTAAATTCAAACTCATAAAAAAATATTGTGGACTTACGCTCAATCTTATTTTTTTATTTCCACTACCTAACAAAAACTTACAAGAAACCTTGAATTATATTTTCAACTTTTAACTAACCTAGCGAAACATTTTTTATCGACATAGGTTCAAAAAAACAAATACCTAATAATCAAAAATTGCATATGCCTTTAAAGTTTAAATAGTTTAATACTAGTCAAAATATTTTGAATATTGTATGGTGTAGGTATATAAAATGCTGATATGTACATTCAGTGTATATTGCATCGATCTACTCGTTAATCTATGATATTTTTGTTTAGTTACATTAAAAACTAAAATCGATTTATTGAGGATATATGTAAATTGCGTCCCATTTTAAATTTTTTATGCAAATTGCGGCCAATGTACCTAACCTAACGTAAATTGCAGTTTGAACATAATTTGAAAGCCTGCCTAAATATTTTTCATTCAAGCTAAAATTGCGTCTAAGGCTTTTTGTGCAAAATCAATATTTTCCTTCTTCTATATCAGTATTATTGTTTTTGTAATCATTTATTAATATTTTTTTTGCCCTCTAAAACTAAATGTTGAAATGTCTTTAAATATCATTATGTAGTCTCTGGAGGTAGTGAAATATAAACGAATGGAACATAAGATTTATTATACAACAGTTTATTATGGCATAATTTCGGACAACTTTCGAATATACCATCGACAAATATACTATCCGAATTGCATAGCACTCTTAAATTGCATAATATAGGGAAACCTACTGTATTTGTTTCTTCACTATTAACTAACAAAAAAATTTCATTTTTATTTGTTTTAAATTCCTTGTTCCCAAAAATGTTGTGCGATTCCAAAAAAAGTGGCTGATGATTTTGGTAGGATAGAAACTCGAGCCTCAAGCATTGTGTAAATTTCGTTTAATCAACTTAACGTCTTGAGTAGTTGTATAAAGGCATCAGAATTTTTTATTCAGAATGAATAATTTTAGATGGGCTGGCAAACACATCATCGACGGCTTTTCTTTTTAAACTGTTGTTAAATTTCTGTTTCTTATTATTTGTTTCAAAATTTTAAAATGGCTGTGATCTTGAAAATTATCTGTATACACATATTAATATATTAGTATCATTCAATTTCAAAAAAACCTACACATTTTAACTGTGCAACACCAACATTGAATATCATTTTTTAGCAATTTGGAAAAACGAAATTTGAAACTATCAACTTACTTTAAACGATTTATTCCTTTCGCAACCTTTCATAACGTCCATTTTTATTAAATTGAAAAAAATGTAAGCTGTAGAGCAACTACGTAAAACCTCGTGCGTAAGATCATTGATGAAATGCACATTGCATACTGGCTGCTAATCATATTATATTACTGAACATATGCATATTATTATATAAAAAAGATTAATCAAAGATTAATAAGTACTTGTCATTAAATTGTACAGCCGACCGGAAATTGGAAAGCCACCGTTTACGTACATTTCAAATGGCAAATATTGACGCAATTTAAGTATTTGTTTTAAAAGTGAGCAGCAATTTACATAGTATATGAATAAGACCTTTTTCGGGGTGGGGGCGCAATTTACCGACTCCGTCTGTCGATATCCGTAGAAACTTTCATTTTTCCTTAATTGTTGGTGTTAATACCGCTTTTCAAAACTATTGGAATTTTTTTACTTTTGACCGCCCAAAACACATACTAGATTCGCTTTCCTTCTAGAATAGATGCTGCCGAAGAAAATCCAAACACATTTACCGCCCTAAATCGTGATAACAGACCCAAATAAATAAATAAATAAATATATTAAAAAACACATATCATTGTAAAATCACTACATTATTATCATATATTATTGCTCCGCACAGAATTCAAAATTAAATAAAAATTGATTTTGTTTTTAGAGTATAACTTTAAATACATTCAATTTTCACTGAATGTTTTCTATGTATCGGCTCTTTTTGAGATATTTATAGACATATTAAAATTTCGATCTGTTATGGTTTTTTAGATTCTACTCCTGTAAATGTATTGATTTTACAATGTGTGTTTTTTAATTTAATTTTTTTAGTTTTGTGTTTGTCATCTCTTTTTGGGGCAGTGTAAATGTATCATTTTTTTCAACAGCATCATTTCTGATAGGAAAGTGAATCTAGTTGATACTAGTATGGAGTCTAAAGTAAAATATTACCAATAGTTTTCAAAAGCGACAGGAAAACCAAAAAAAAATTATGGAAAAACGGGAATTTTCACTCAAAATCAGATTTCGAAAAAATCGATTTTAGTTTCTGTGTACCTCTAGAAAAATTATCATAGATACGTGCAATTTTCACTGAATGTTTATGTTAGCATTTTCTATACACCATAAAATTTTCAAAATATTTTAGTTCATTACAACTATTATTTATAGGCATATGAAATTCTACCGATTATTATTTGTTTTTTTTAAACTTATGTCAGTTAAAATATTTTTCTCTCTGTCAAAACTTTTGGAAATTATATTTCCAGGTTCCTCGTAAATTGTTGTTAGTGGATATTAAAAAAAAAATGAGCTTATATGCACTATAATTTTTTATGAGCATTTGAATTTTGAATTTTGACAAAATTCGGAAAAATCACAAAAATTAACAAAGAATTTGGGTTCATACATTTTTTTCTTTTTATATCTAAAATTTAAAAATTTAATACAAGATTCCTTATAAGTTTGCCGACCTTTTTAAGAAAAATTTTTTACCGGAGAGTCAAATTGAATTTTTATGATCGTTTGAAGTTGAAAGTTTTAAAACACTGGATATTCACTCGATTCACTCTTTTCTTGTTTTGCTGTAATTCAAAAACAAACATATTTTTCAAAATATTTTGACTCGTTTTAAGCTTTTGACGGACATTTTCAATTTTCAGTTTTTAATTTTTTTTATCTTTAAACGTAAATAAAATCGTATTGGTTAGTTAAGTCGAGAAGCATGAAAATTTAATACAAGACTCTTGATATATTGTTACAATAACAATTGAAAAATATTTATATTAACATTTGCACAATTTTTTTTTTTCATACATTCTTAAGTTCATATTATGACGACATTTATCAAACTGATGATCGGAAAACGATTTTGTGGTTAAATATGTGTAAAATGTTCAACTTTTATAGCTAAAGATTGAAGATTTAAAACAAGGTTCTACGTAAATAGTTAATTCTTTAACCAATAAATCTAAAAATAAATATACATAAACACAGCTATTTTTAAGGGTATTTTAACTAAAAATTTAGACGAAATTACATATTAACACAAAAAAAAACAATTTTAGTCATTTTGTTGTAATTTGATTCACAAAAAAGCCCAATTTTACATAAGTAAATATAATATTTTTCTAGCATCACTGATAATTTAAGAATAATATTATGAATAATACTAATTCAACTAACCGGCTAGGTTATAACAATATAAAATATTCTAGACTAACACACCGTTTTCGCTCTGAATCGTTTTTCGTATACAATGATATTATTATTATATCATTGAATTCAAATTTAATAACAACCATTAGGTACAGCGAACTTCTAGGCACCTATTGTACAGCAGAGCGACATCCACTTACCCTCTTTTTTCTCATTTTTTTTATATTTAAAAAAGTACCTATACTAGTGTACATGTAAATGCATTTGTTTTTAAATTTTTAGGGCTTTTGAATCCGAGCCCTAATAATAATAATAATAATAATAATAATATAATAATATATACATTATATATTATAATTATATTTTCTACCTCCCTAAAGCAATTCACAAATGCAAAATGTTTATAAGAAACTGCATTTTCTATAGGTACATTTACAAATTATTAAACTCAAAAAAATATTCTAAGTTGAGGTTAAGTTTATTTAAATCTAAGCATAAACATATTTATACAACTCGGTAGCTTGATTTATATTTATCGCGTAATTATAGGTACTTTACGTAATACTTTGTACGCATAAATAATTATAAATAAGGTATGATTAAATTTAATATTTAAAACGTGTTGCGTCTTTTACTTTAAAAATATGTGTTGTGATCTGTTACCCAAAGTATGATCAGTGACGAATGATAAAAAATACTACCAATCAATATATTTAGCTTTAAAATTAATTTAATTTCAATGCGAATCTAACATACTACTATAAGATTTAAAAAAAAATTAGGTGCTATTTATTTATTAATTATTTTTTTATTAGAAATCACACTAACATATTATTTATTTTTATTTATTTGGTTTTTAAGGCTCTCTAATGTCACTTATCAAAAACATTTTCCATGGGGTGGATTTACAATTTCTGACAGTAAACATTTTGAATAAAATCTGAAATAGTAAATAATATATATATAACCAAATGTTACATAAATTACTATAATCAACCAACTCTTTTTGTCATCACTTTTGGTTGTTTTCTAGTTTTTTTATAACTGGTGATTAGTTCAGTATGTCGCGGTCGTTATCGCAACGACCGCGGCGTCTCTATCGACGTCCGCGAGATCGCGACCGACAACCGGTCAGGCCGCCGCTGGCCCGGCTTGCGGCGGTGGTGGCAGGACAGCTTTTGCTTGACATTTAGGCAGCTCTCCCACTAGCGCGACGCGATTGACGCGACGCAACTTAATAAAAAACCATGAAACTGTCGTACGCGACGAGTTTCGCGTAGAATCGCTCATTCACGCGATCGAAGTCGCATCAACAATATTGTTCTACTGTATTATTTTTCAGTTCGTATATTTTTAAACAGTATATAACAGTTCGTCACCAGCATCATCCGTGTACCTATTGAAAATGGAATCGGATAGTTCAGATGATAGTGTGATAGTGATGTGGTCTTATTTAAAAAGTAAAAAAAAAAAACGTAAATTTTGGATTCATCCCTACTTAGCAAATAATATCAACAGAAATGCGTATGTTGCTTCGAGAGAACTATTATTACATCCAGAACGTTTTCAGTCATTCTACAGAATGAGTAAAGAAAGTTTTTCAGAACTTTGCAACTTGCTTGAACCGGCCATCGGCCGAAAAGATACTCATTTTAGAAAATGTGTCGGTGTCGAAGAAAGACTTCTAATAACAATAAGGTATGTATTGTATACTCGTATATTCACGCGTTATGATTGTTATGAAATAATAATTTAGATTTATATGGATAATTTAAATGGTTGGCCAAGTTCATGATTCATGGACATTAAAATATGTACCAAAAATCGTTGTATTAAAATAACAATGCATTAAAAATAAGGAAAAATACGCTATAAATACAAAAATCACAGAATAGGCACACAAACTCATATGAATAATTGAATAAATATCGTTGACTTTCATTCAAATCATTGACACACCTTATGTCCTTATATAATAATAATAGAGAAACTGACACTGTACGTTGTAATAAATAAATATTGTAAGCATCAAATATTGTGCATAAACGATAAACCTGTTAGAAAATCATATGGTATAAATGGACTATGTCATCTAAAAACAATAAACAAAATAAGTAAGATAAAATTTTTAATTTTTAATGCTTCAAGAAAATTTAAAAATAATTTTTGACATAAAATTGTTTATTAAAAAAATTTAGATTTTAAATGTTATAGAAAATGTATAAATATACGTCTTTAAAAAAATACGTCTTATTTAAAAAAAACAAAAATGCAATACATATATATGTATATTATTTTTTTGTAAGATATTCTTGCATATTGAGTGGTATACAAGACGTGTTTGGATTTATCTGCACTTGTTCAATGTTACTCAAATTTAGCACACTTTGGTACTCTTGTAATGTTTGTGTATGTTCTAAGTTATTTGAATTTTGTATGTACATGGGTGAAGTTAAAACTGAACTAGATTCAGAACCGTATGATGATACACTTGGCGAATAGACAGAATAGTTTTATGAATGAGTTGAATGGTTTGAAATAGGACGAATAGGTTGGAAATAGTCAGCTACTCCGGTACTTGATTCTCCCAAAATATCATCTATTGTATCTAACATTTTACGTTTGAATTTCCTCATTTGGATGTCAGTCATTTGATGTATTTCAGGTAACATACTTAACAGAAACTGTTTTCTTGGATCATCTTCTTTTTTGGAATTTTGTTTTTTAGTATTAATATAATCAATAAAACATTGATCTGCAGCATCTGAAGTGTTTGTCTTTTTTTTCTTAACTTTTGGAGTAAATACTTGTTCGTTGCTTGATTTAGTCATGTTGAAACTTTCTGCAGTCGATTCGAATTCATTTTCTTCGGTGTTTTCAACTTCATCAGTTTCGTTAACTTCATCGTCCATCACATTCGGAGGGGAAGGAAGATTTCCCGTACTATCTACACTTCTGAATCCTTTAATATACGGTAAAATAAATTGCATATGTTCAGTCATATAGTATACTTTACAATCTTTTCTTCCGGAACCACTTGGTGGTTTTTGTCTCCTTACAAACACTGTACGAAGGTTCCTCCATTTTTCTTTGCAGTTTTCCGCTATAAGGAATTTATATGGTAATTAATATTTATATCATAATAATTAGAGCTCTAAAATGTCATGAAATTAATTTTACAATGAATAATAATAGTATTTATACAAATCATAATATTTAAAAAAAAATGATTTTCAGATATTTGGCTACAGGTTGCAATTTTAGTGCCTTGGCATTTTATTTTGCGAGAGGTAATAACACTGTCAGTAAAATCGTTGCTGACACAACAAGAAATATATGGGAATGTTTAAAAGATCTATATATGCCAGTACCAACTGCTGAAAAATGGAAAACAATAGCTGACAGATTTCAAGATCTGTGGAATCTCCCAAACTGTATAGGTGCATAAACAGTTTTAGTATAATATAATATAATAAAAAAATGGCTATATTATGATGTACTATAATATTGACCTCAAACCATTTAAATATGTATACAAATGTCAAATAAGCATCTAACAGTATATTAAGACTAAAAATAACATTTTTGTTTAATTGTCTATAGGTGCTATAGATGGGAAGCACATCAGAATACAAAAGATTCCAAAATCTGGTTCATCTAATTTTAACTATAAATCGTACCACTCGCTGGTACTTATGGCGAGTTGTGATGCAGATGGTATATTTACAACAATTGATGTTGGTCAGGCAGGGAGAAATAGTGACGGTGAAGTTTTTAGAGCTTGTCGTTTAGGCCGATGGTTAGATATAAATGGTCTTGATATACCAACAGGCATCAAATTACCTCACGACCAAGGGGATATACAAATGTTTCCATACTATTTTGTCGCGGATGAAGCATTTCCTCTTAAGTCCTATTTGATGAGGCCTTATCCAAGAAGAGTACTTGATAACAAAAAGAGAATTTTTAATTATAGATTAAGTAGAGGA
>NW_019100765.1:0-28630 GCF_001856785.1 Myzus persicae
TTCGTGATATTCAAGATAACTACCTACTGAATTTATTACACGTCATATTTATATTTTCAGTCATTCTCGAATTTAATTTAAAATATATTGTTCTAGTTTGTTTTTTCTTGTCCAATACATTTTTCTGTATATTTTAGCATTTTCAGTGCATTTTCAGCATTTAAATGAACAATTTTAAGTGAATGTTATTACACTTATAATGACTTTTTTTAGAATCACAAGTCACGAGCCCAGGTATATAAACATTTTTTATAATATCAATTAGTATGAAAGGTAATTGTTCATACATATAAGCATACAAGTTTAAAAATATTAGTATTATATAAATTATATGTCACAACTCACAAGTCATATTTATATTTAATTTATATAGCACAGCTAATGGCCCCTCTGGCCTCTGATACTGCTTATAACTGTAAAGGTTTATATATCTATGTATTATTAATATATATATATTGGCATTACATCATATTCATAGAATACAACAACAGAAAATTGTAGATGGAAAACCAGAATACTCGGGCATAATAGAAGTGGCGTCGATTTTGCTGAAGACCGAGGGAATTACAGCTTTGTGGAAAGGTTGGCCTTTTTATTATTTACGAGTGGCACCAGGGACAATCTTGTTATTTATTTTCATGGAACAGCTTAAGAAAGGATATGAAGATAAGTTCATGAAAGACCAGTAACTTAACAAACATGAACCAATGTTTTTTTTTGTCATTTTACAATTTTTGTTTTTTCATTATTTGTTTTTGTTTATGAAATATAAATTAAAGGAAAAAAATCTCCATTCATAAAAGTGTTGATTTACGTGAAGCCCGTTAAGTCAATCAAATAGAATGAAATGATTGAATTTTCATACAGCTTTGAATTTAAGTAAAATTGTTTGTTTAGGTGCGACAAATAGTTAGTTGCTCCTATAACAATATGACGGCAATTTTCTAAATGCGGACATGCTACCCTATACACTACTGAGTACTGACTACTACATAAAACATATATATTATACCTTAGATTGTATGAAAAATATTTAAGCAAGTGTGAAATGAAAGTATTACATCAAAAATAATAATAAATGCAGACTGCAGAGGGCTTCTAGCATTTGTGTGTATTTGTTTTATGTAAAAAATGGACAACTAGAAACAATTTTTTTCATATTACGACAAAGTCAAATATGTAATTTTATGTTGCATATATAACGATATTTAGATTTTTTTGAGACATATTTGGATTGATTTTTGATTTTTTTTTTTTTTGTTTCTTTTTTAAGCTTTTTTGCACATTTTCAATCAAATAGTATTTATTTAATGAAAACAAGATTATATATACAATTTAATTTTTTGAAACTAATGCACTTCCGCACTGCCACATGCCACTGTCCAGTGTCCACATTTTTATAAACAGCTAGTCACACATTCCGATTAACAATTTTCATAATGATAGCCATTAACCCTCAGTGAAAAGTCTTAAGTAATTAGATCTAATCATCGAGTATTCGAGTGTGTATTTTATCAAAATTCTTTCGGGTCATTAATCGAGGCGTAACAAAATGACTCGACATGGGAACTGAAAACCATTTTGTATTTCAGTGTGTCTAGTCTTTCACACTCACTTCATCTTTAACTGTTCAAGTGCTCAACACAATTTTTATATACTTTTGTGTTAAACATTTGCATTATAATCAGCGTTGAAGCGTAATATAGCAAGTAATAAGTATACATACTGTATAGTATTGAAATTATATATTTATATTATTCTTTCTCCGAAATAGCTAAAATACATTTAAATGTATGAATGTGACCAGTGTGTGTCTACAATATGGTCACAAAAAGACTGATGTCAGTAAGATGAGAGTAAAAAATATAAATTTGAAAACATCATCATTTTGATAAAAATAATTTTAAATACTCCAATCAAAAAATATATAAGAATACAAATAATATTTATAGTAAGGTATACATATAGTTAAACGGAGTATTCGAGTTAAGAATATTTATGATTAAGTTCAGGTGATAGCTTTGATATTTTTGGTCCCTGGGTATGTTTGTCAATTGTCATATTAACTTCTATAAGCAAACTTCCTCAGTAAGTTGTAGTAAAAGTTATTTCTCCTTTAAGATAACGAACGAATCTAAAAATAAAACAAAATACGACATTTAAAATAGTGTAAAAAGTTAATTATTATTAAACCAAAAAACTAAAATAATTTAAAGTTTTGATTCATTCTATCATAGAAATACGACTGAAAATTTTTTTTAAATTTTTAGCCTTATATTTAAACTAAATCTGATGAGCAAATAAGTAATTTATTGATGGATTTTTAACTAATATATAAACTAGACACATAAGTACATCATTAATAGTCATGGCTCATGATCAATAATAAGATCTATTACCTACAGTTGGTACAGTTGCTTGTAAATAACTTACTTACTTGATATTTGGTTATTGAAGCGATTCATGCTATTATATTAATAAATATAGGTATTCATTTATAAATTACCTATAGTCTACAGAAATACTAAAGCTAATATATTAATCAAATATCATAACTAAAATTTTTTTTGTGTTAAAATATTTATCGATACCTATTATTATTCATATAATATTAATAATTATAGCGATAAATTTAAATAAAATTACAAAATCTACATAATCTATATGAAGTATCTTATAACTAAGATGCAGTCAAATCTCGATAACTCGAATCTCAAGAGCCAAGAAGGATACAAATTAATTCAACTTAGCGTTTTTCGAGCTGAATACGTCAAATATAATACTTATCTATACTTCGGAGGCAAGAAAAAACTTCGAGTCATGACTCGGCTGTACTTAGGTATATTGCAGAACAACATATATAAAGGAAAACAATTTTAGTAAAGTGCAATTATATCTATATAATGGGTACTTATGTTAGTTATTACTTATTATATATTGCACCTGTATAATTTATTGAACCACTTCATAATATATACAATACGGGTACATATCATAACATTTACCATTATATCTCATAGCTTCTAATACAAATTGAAAGGTATATATTGCCATTTAAAATAATAAAATATAGTACCTACTAGGATTTAGAAGAAGGGCATATTTATATAAGCATTGATAATAAATACTACTATTTAGTATTATAAGTATTTATAATCAATGGAAAAATCTTTGAAAACTTACGTACATCATTAACGAAAGGTGAGGGGAATGAACATTGGATAGGTATCGACGTGCTGGTCGTTATATATATTTTATCGAAACTTAGAAATTGACTGACGCACAGCGGACAATGTACAATATATTCCCGATGTAATATTAGATATTAGTTCAATAGTGCGTACATTTAATATTGCCTACTATTCATAATTTTATTAAGTATTTATATTTGACACAGGCTTTTTCAATTATAGTATTCAGTGAGTAATTAGTATTTACTTCAAATTATATAAAAAAAAATAATCCCATAAACGTTAATAATTGCCTACTTAATACTTTTCAAGAAAATGAGTGTTTACATTTAAATTAATTTAAAAATAACATATATCACTTATAATTTGTACACAAATGTAAAATACAATATGATAGTTCATTAGTAGGATGACTCATTAAGAGGACTTTATGTGTTATCTCCGTCTAACAACTTGATGGTGTTGTATCCGTCTAACAAACGTACAACATTGTACATTTACATTCGGAAAAATCCATTTATCTATAAAATGTATTGTTAGTTGTAATATTACAGTAAATTTATCTATAATCAAATTTCAAGGTAAGCATATTATTTGTGTATTTTCTTTATTTGAATTTTAAAGTGACAGTCATCAGCATTTTTAAATATTTATACTGTACAGTGTACATACTATTATAATTTGCTATAAAATTAAAATAGTTAATATTCTTACTTTGATATTTGTTAATCGATAAATTGTTTGTAATATTTAAAAATTTAAAACTAACAATACAAAATTAATAATTGACGAGCATGGAGCTATTTATAAATATGAGTTTTAAATATTACATTAAAAAAATTCTATGTAGTATGTACATCAAAAAATGTTGAAATAAATTTAATAAAAAATGAAAAAAAATACAGATAACGTTGTTACTTAATTGTTAAATTGTATGTAAAAGTTACCAAATCGATGTAATATAAAAAAAAAAACAGAAGAAGTCGCACTCAGAGTAGGTTTTGTGTGCATCTTGTCACTGAGCAGGGTACTGTAATCTGTGATGGATGTGATAGATTTCAATTAAATGAAAAGTCGTTGTACTCAAAAAGCGATTCTGAGCGGAGACGTAATAATAATGGAAATTCCCAAGTCCTTACAACTATTTTTTTTTCTTAATCAACTACCTATACTCAATTGTTTTTTTCGTTTATATATATCCAATTTTGTCCAAATTTTACATTAGAATATCAAACATAGTTATATATATAAAAAATGAATGTGCCTATTTATTATTATTAGATACATAAAGAATTGCGCTATGTGATTATTCGTTTGTACAGTATTGTGTTTAAATGTCTTTAATGTTATTCATTAATAAACGATGGCAGCAGAGGAGTAGCATTGTGCAGACAGACCCTCCTTTGCTGTCAGTTCTATCCGGAAAAAAAAAGGTACATAAAGAATACTCTGAGAAGTCTAAGAAAATTTTTATGAGAATCTTAACTTTCGAGTTTTTAAGCTATTAAAATTTAAACAATTATTAACGATTTGATATCAGAAACTACCATTAAAGTTGAAAGTTATAGCAGCTGCTCCAAAAGATGAATATACACATACAAAACAAACCAATAAATATACCTTCATAAAAAAACATCCAAAGCCACTAGTGTATAACACAACTTTATTCATTATATCCGATTATGCATCCGAGCCTTCTAATTTTACTCTACGGACCTATAACACAGTTCACAGAATCACAAATTAAGATTTCTTAATTCGTGCACATTAATAATAATTTAATTGAGATATACATATAAAATCGTATAGCTCTGCATAAAATGAGGTGTACTTATTTGATTTTACATATTTTGACATAAATACATGTTTTTACATATTTCATAATTATTCATTTTTTTTCTCAAATATTTAGAATATTTGACAGTTTTAACGTGTTTTTTTCAGAGGTCTTGAGTGATTGAAAGCTTATCATAAACTAAGCCAAAACTTAATAGTAGGTATATGTGTAGCACGGAATCGTCGGTTCGATGGTGTCGAACTGTCAACCGGACGTATTTTTGACGTGGCTAAAAGTGTAAATAAAGCAATTTTACGATAGAATCGGGGGTCTTTTGAATTTTAAAATTGAAAAATATATGTTGATCTAAATTACAATCTCCAGTATCTCCAGATAAACAATCATTTTTTTTTATTATACTATTTATTGTTATTATTATTATTATTATTTTTTTTTTGATAGGTATACATACTTCGAACTTTTTAGCACATATTTGTGTATACATAGTTTTGTTGTATAAATACATACTTTGTTTATATAAATACATATAAATCAGAGCCCTAGTTATTACTTGACACTTATTAGCTATTATTTATTACCTAGTTATTGCTACCCAATAAACATCAACCAATTTTGTATATTCAATATTTTTGTTATTACTTTTTCGTTGTTTAAAGTTTACTGTTAATAACTGTTTAGTTAATACTTTAGTGCGAGCAACTTATATAGCTTCCAGAGTGTTTTAATTTAATACCTTATGTGGAGACTTCAAGTTACATTAACACCTACATGTCATGCATTTGAATGACCTTGTTTGGTCTTGCGAATCTCGGTGACAATATTTTTTTTCATATCGAGTTATGATGGTTGAGGGGCCCCTGCATCAAATCCCCCCCGGCCTCGAAAAACTTTGGGGCGGTTCTGATAATATAGGTCATTGTTATTATTATTATTATTATTGTTATAGGTACAACGGCGAATGGCTGTGGCGTTATGCGTTGCAAATGCGAAGTTCAAGTAGGTACCGGAGTACACGAAACGCGACGCGGTAACACTGCGAACAGGGTCGGCGGCGGCGTACGACTCTTGTTTGCGGGGGTGGCGGCGCCGACGAGTACGATATTGTAATCAGCCGTTTCGCTTTCCAATTTCCACTTCCCCGCAGACCACCCGGTATACCCACCCGACCGGACCACCCACACCTCGAGGGTTCGGTTTGCCGCTCAGGTCGAATGCGATAGATACCCAAATCCCGGGAATGGTAGCATCTCGGTTAATCGTCGTTTCCGTCGGTCGATTAAAACGTTACAATTATTGAATTGTTGGTCTGCTTGGAAAAATCGAAACGTTCCCGTAGCCCATGCATGCGAGTATGGGTACGACATTGGCACAAGCTGTCATTCAAGCTACAGACACACGTGCGGCGGCCCCCCGATTGCCATAATATTACCGTCGTACGCCGAGCAAAGAATAACTCGGTATTATGAAATATTATTTCGTACGACCTATCGTCCTACGAAAAATATCATGCGAATCTCGTCGACGGAATTACATTATCATAATAAAACTATGTCATGCCGTTATCAGTCGTGAATCCCGGGATTTGGGAAGATGGGCAAGATGCCGTACAATAAAAATAATAATAATAATAATATGGACACGAATAATCGTTACGAACACGAAGAACACATTATTCGTCGATCGTAGGCCTCAGCTGACGTCTTTGGTGCGCGCGTACTCGTGTGCACGGTCGGGAGGACGGGAGAGGGCGGGCCCGTAGTAATAGTAATAATAACAATAATAATTTTGATAGCGACTATATTTTGCTCGTCGCGGTCGGTCGTCTTCACTCGTCCGTCACCGATAATTAAATCTCGCACGCAAAGACGACGACCACACTGTATTCCGGTGCCTATCGCCACCGCCGCCGTCGCCGCCGCCGCCGCCAACAACGACGACGACGACGACGATTTGCGCGCGCGGACGACGTCGTTCCGTTCGGCGCTTTAGTCGTTTATCAGACATTGCCCGGACGCTTCCCCGCCACCTCCGCCGCCTTCGATCATTAAACCCGCGCCGTCGACGGGGACGTCCCTCCTCGTGTGCTATGACAGCCGGCCGGTCGAATCGCGTCTAACACAAATAATTCAATAATATTATCATCATTCAATCGTCCGACTCGCGTCGTGTCGGGCAGTAATCCGCTGCTGTCGTCCGGCTGTTCGGTTGATCACCCTCTTTCGCTAATCGTAATATAATATTTCCGATTTTCGTCCGCCGCCGTCGGCGACCCTCCGTCCGGACGTTTTCGATTTTCCTTTTCCATATCCTCTAACGGCGATCATGGCCGTCAACGGTACAGACGTCAACAAGGTGACCGTCGTTCTGGGCGCCCAATGGGGCGATGAGGGCAAGGGCAAGGTGGTCGATATGTTGGCCACCGACGCGGACCTCGTGTGCAGGTGTCAGGTGAGAAGAAGCCATGCACGTTACTAATACCGTACGAATACCAAATCGCTGACCGTGATGTATTTATTTCTTTTTTTACCGTCGATTTCACTCGGTCGCGTGAGATTTTGACGGCCGTCCCACCGCGATCGCAACAACAACAACAATCATAATAATAACTTTCAAGGTTGCTGATGCGCGGCAGACGGCTCTATATTTTTATTATTATCTACATTTTTATCATTTTTTTTTTTCATTTTACCTTCGCGGCCATAAGGTCAACGCGCAGTGCTCATTTTTGCATTCGCACACAGGAATAATAGACATCACACACATCAAAAAATGTATTTAAATAAAAGTCCGCCGTGCTGTGCCAAAAGAATTTCGAATTTTTTTCCATCTCCAATGCTTTTGGCCTTATTTTCTTTTTAGTATTTTCATGTCATTGCATGCCACCAACCTAGGTGTTATTTTTATAATTTTTTTTGTTTGTCGCCTTCGTTGAAAAATTATATTTTATTTTGTGCAAGACTTGGCGGTCTTGGCTTACTATATGATGGCAATGAGTTTTATTACCTCCAACACGTATTATTAAGTGTTCTATTACAGAATTTACAACCTACCTATTAATCACACTGTCAACCAACCAACATTAAATTGTTCTTACTCTTTTCCACAGGTTGCAACATTTTCCCGCTATTTTTTTTTTTTTGTATTTCACTGAGCATGTCATTATAATAAACTTCCAATTTTTTACATTTGACATAAGTTCAATGTATCACTTAATCATTGTCGGAAATTGGATTAAGTATCTTGAACAATTATGTTATACCTATATTACAAGTGGTACCTATGGTTTTTCTTAAGCCTTTTAATTGTTCCCAATTTTCTTCAGAATTGGTTATTGGTTTATTATTATAATTCAAAATGAATGCATTGAGTACCTATTGTTATAACAGTATCACTTGAATTTTTAAACATAACTGTGGTTAATTTGTTATTAAATGTTAAGTTTTCATTTTAGGGAGGAAACAATGCAGGCCACACTGTTGTTGTGGATAATAAGGAATTTGATTTTCACTT
Organism: Myzus persicae; assembly: GCF_001856785.1. Classification (NCBI taxonomy): domain Eukaryota; kingdom Metazoa; phylum Arthropoda; class Insecta; order Hemiptera; family Aphididae; genus Myzus; species Myzus persicae. Next base: position 8,500 of record NW_019100765.1, read on the forward strand.
ATTGCCTAGTGGAATTATAAATCCTAATTGCAAATCTGTAATTGGTAAGATATGAATTCTTTTCAAATTTTTGTTTGTAAGTTTATTACATACAAGAGAACTACCTATAGAAGTGTCCACACACTGCCGCGGTGGCGGTAAATTGTGTCAGGACTCATTTTACTGCCACCGCGGCAGTGTGTGGGGACCTTAATACACCAATAAGTAATTAAAATAAAATTACCTATATCCACCAATCAAAATATAATAAGCATTACCTATAAATATTTTCAACACATTCTCTACAAATCATTATATTGAATCATAATATAAGCAACACTATGAAAAAAACTAAATAAGTATGTAGGTACTACCATTGATCATAAATACTATAGATGGCCCACTGCGGTACAAAATACGCTGCACTGAATTTACTAGTGATTTTTAAATGGAACTGACTGAGTGGCGTATGTTATAATCTGGCAGCTTAGTCAGTTCTGGTGTGTAACACCGAGATTACTAGTAAATTCAGCTTGACGTATTTTATACCGCGGTCAGCCATCAATGATATTTATCATCAATGGTAATACAAAAAAGATAATGAACTTACCTTAATTCATTGCAAGTCAATGTTTCATTGTTATTATCATCAATCTGCTTACAATGATAATTCATCATTACATTTGTAATTTTGTTTATTTGCTCAGAGAAGCTCGATTAATTATTAATCATTTACCTAGTTGAAAATGAACATTTTTCAGTTTTTTTTCATTTACTCGACCAATGTTGGACCTTTACCAATTTTATGAAAAATTTTGTTTATTAGTACATTCCGAGGTAGGTACAATTTGTGCAAAACTTGATGTTAAAAATGCTGCCCGGAAAAAAAAATTCAAAATAAGATATTTTTATAGAATTATTTGAATTATTAAAACTTTAGGTAGGTATTATAGTACTGACAATATTAAAAAACCTAATTTTAAATTATTTAGCTACCTATAATACATAAATGCTCTAGTTAAGTATCTAGGTATATATAAACTTTTAACTATTTATAATTTTTCAATTTGAGATAGTAAGAGCCTTACCATACTATGCATATAATTTGTATAATTTTAACATAAAATTAATATTTTTATGTGTTCAAAATATAACAGGTAATGGAGTTGTTATCCATCTACCTGGATTATTCGAAGAGTGCAGTAAAAATGAAAAGAAAGGGCTTTTGGACTGGAAGAAACGATTGTTGATTTCTGATCGTGCTCATCTTGTGTTTGATTTCCATCAAGTAATATTTCTATAATATTTATGAATATATTAATTATAATTTAAACTAGTGCATATTTAATTTATAAAGGTTTGAGAGCATACAAAATAAAATAAATAGTAATTTTTATTTATACAGAGTGATTGATTTTTAAATAGTATATACATTTGTTGAGTTATAACTACTAATGATGTGTACTTTTCGTACTAATCTGCCTAGTTTAATCAACCTTTAATATTTTAATTAGTCTTATAAGATACTTATCCTAATTGTACCTATATATTATTATATTATATATATTTATACCTATATATCAATGCTTAACCATAAAAACAATGAAATTCTTTACTACTGTGTCATTATTTTTAGGCATTAAAAAAATGTTATAATAACTAACTACCTAGCTAATATACATAATTATGCAATTTATTTAAGTATTTAACATACACATTGTTTCGACTTTAGTCATGATTAATTTTTCATTTATAAAAAGTAATACCTACATAACTTTTATTCATATAATTACTACAGTTATGATTTATTTTATTATGCTATTACAATCATTTTTGTATTTATGTGTGCCAGACACCAAACTATACCAACTAAATTGTTATATTGCATGTGTTCTAAATGACAATTGTTTATAAAGATTTTTGCTCCATGTTGAGTATGAATATTAAATTCTTATTTTGTCTAAATTATTATAGCCATTATTGTAATGTTATTAGTGATAGGTAGTAGGTAAACAAGTTTATCAATTTTAAATTACCCATGAAACTAAAAATATTAAGACAAGGTTAAAGGGTCATTTTATAATACACTTATTCTAATATCTTTATTTAAATTTATAAATGTATTTATTTATATATATTTTTTAAATATAGCAAGTGGATGGTCTCCAAGAAATGGAAAAGGGTAAAAAGTCGTTGGGAACAACAAAAAAAGGTATTGGGCCAACTTATGCTTCTAAGGCAACTAGAAATGGTCTAAGATTGGCAGATTTACTTGGAGATTTCAACATGTTTAAAGAGAAGTTAGTTTAGTTTCTAATTAGTTAAATATATAAAAAGTAATAAGTGTGCAAAGTTTTGTAATAGTTAACTTTGAAGTATATATGAAGTATTTATAAAATAAAGTAAATTAATCAACGTTTTTTAAACTTTCACTATACATTTTATTTTAAGTGTCTTCTTTATTTTTTTTCTAGTATCTTAATGGTTTTTAATTTTTGTACACTTACCTACATATTTAATTATCTTATGTGTGCCCACATAAATACTTAATTTGTGTTTACCAAAATTGTTTAGTATAGGTCAAAAAAATCTGAACAATGTCTGTGTATCATAATAATTATATCTATTACAAGTCCTTACTGTTTGGTTTCTTAGTTAAAAAATTATTGTGTATTCACTCTTAATTTAACTTAGGCACCTGTTATAAATTCAAATTTATTTGAAAGTCATTATTATATTTCTGATTATATTTATATTTTAAGGTTTTACAACTTGGTCGATATACATAAACGAATGTTTCCATTATTGGAAGTGGACACAGAAGAAGAATTAAAAAAATATGAATATTATGCTAATGAATTAAGACCATTAGTAGTGGAAACTGTTGGATATTTGCATACCGCATTAAAAGAAGGAAAGCGAATTTTGGTGGAAGGTGCTAATGCAGCAATGTTAGATATTGATTTTGGTAATAACATAATTAACTTCTAAGATATTTGTTTGATAATGAATAAAGTAATTAAAGGGTTTTAATAACTAAATAGGTACATACCCATATGTAACATCATCAAATTGTAGTATTGGTGGTGTTTGCACTGGTCTTGGTTTACCTCCATCAAGAATTGGCGATGTTATTGGAGTCGTCAAAGCATATACTACAAGAGTTGGTGATGGGCCATTTCCAACAGAGTTATTTGATGTAAATATTTATTGTATACAAAATTTTAAAATCTCTTATATCCTAATTTTATTTAATTTTTCTTTTATCTAAAATGTGCATTAGTTAATATAACTTAATTTATGACTTTAATTTGAATTTAATAATTAAATTAATTATTTTAATATTCTTGAATTTATTTAGGATGTCGGTGAAAAGCTACAGACCATTGGGAATGAAGTTGGTGTTACAACTAAACGAAAGCGTCGCTGTGGATGGTTGGATATCCCACTTTTGAAATATACATCGATGGTCAATGGATATACTAAGTGAGAAATGTTCTATATATAAAACATGTCTATTCATTAATTGTTGCATTTTCAATAACTTATAATATTAAAAATGATGAAAATAATTTTATAATAATTCGTTTGTACTTGCTTATTTAATTTAAAATTTTTAAAATTTGATAAGTTAATTATTTAATAATAAGTGTTAGTTTTAAGCAAACACCAATTTAATAACCAATAACTTATAGTTTTATATTTTGGAACAATTTGCACACAAATTTGATCTTTTCACTGCTAGACTATTTATGCTTTGCCATCTGTATAGCTATGATTCATAAAATAGTAAAACCAGTAGGTCATACGGTTAAAGTTTGTGTTCATTGTCACCAATTAAAATATGTATTGAATTAAAAATGGCAAATGCAAGTATTCCTAAATCCTGGTATGGCAGCTATAAGAAACTATACAAATAATAAACTCATACCTATTTAATGTATAACATATGTTATTTGGTTTAAAAAATTTTAAATAGATATCTTGTCCTGTTGCAGTGAGCTATTTCTTACTACTATATACATAACTTATTTTACAGTAACAGAAAATCTGAAAACGTATATGATAAGTATCTCGGAATCAATACCCAATTCCCACCATCAATATTGAGAAAAAATTGCCTCCTATAGTGCCTGCATAAACATGGTGATCCATTTAAGAGGATACACTAATTATCTCAAAAAGTATTTACTTTTTTTTTGAAATCTTAAATTTACGCTTTTTTAAAACTATAATATTAAAAAAAATTTCACCCTTATGTTTATTGGTGAAACTACTATCAACTCTTGATTTCCAAATGGGAGCATATGATAAAAAGGTCATAAATTGATAAAACTATTTTTTTATGAATTTTCACATAACAATTTTTATTTTTTTGTTATATGGTTTGCAATGTACAGTTGCTCAAAGTTTAGTGATTTAAGGTGTTATAGTCGGCAGTGCTACAAATATTCAGTTATCCAAATAACCAGTTTTCTATTAATCATTTGTCGTAATTTGTTATGTATATTTAGTCAATAGGCTAATTAATGATTTGAGTTCAAAGTACAATAGTTATCACTTATTAATTGTTACCTTGGGTTGAACGATATCAAATGTATCACTTAAGGCTTCTGATCTTTACAAATTAATAAATAGTTTAATCAACATCTCCTTAAACCACTGAACTTTGAGGAGCTGTATCTTATTAATAAAAAATGAAAATTGTTATGCTAATATTCATAAATAAAATAGTCTTATTAATTTATGACATTTTTATCAAATTTTCCCATTTGAAGATCAAAAGTTGATAGTTGTTTCACCAATAAATAGAAAGGTGAACAAATTTAAATGTTATGCAGTTTTAGAAAAGCATAAATCTTAAAGTTTAAAAAAAAAAAATTCAAAAAAAGTTTATAAAATTCAAGATGAATAATGTACCCTCTTAAATGGATCACTATATATAAACCAATCACTACTCGTAATTATTATAAACTTGAAAACACCAAAAATTGTAGAAATGTTGTTTATACATATCACAAAATTAAAATATGATTGTAATAACCATTAAATTAATAAGTAATGCATATCTACACAAATAAAAATTATAGACAAAATACAATGCTCACAGTAACAATAGAATGGTAATAGTATAGTTTATTTTATTTTACTCATTGTAGCTAAGATATCTCATGTTCTAACCATACTTGGTATAAACATATCTTAATGGGCTATTAGCTGTATCTCAAACTTATTTCTGTTGTATGTTTATTTCTGAAATATTTAAATAGTGTAAAATAATAACAATGTTAATCTATTTAACATTAAATAATTTATAATTATATTACGTTTTTAGAATTTGTTTGACCAAACTTGACATACTAGATACTTTTGATGAAGTAAAAATTGGAGTGGAGTATCAGTTAAATGGAAAAGCGCTCAATTATTATCCATCCAGTTTATTTGAACTTTCATCTGTTGAAGTATGTATAATTTCAAATTATCATTTATCCACTATTATTATGTTAACTATTGTAATAAATATGTTTATAAATTTAATTGTTTAGGTTAAATATTTAACTTTGCCTGGTTGGAAAACTAATATTAGTGGCATAAGACATTTTGATGATCTGCCCGAGAATGCAAGAAAATTTGTGTTTACTATCACAGAACTCCTTGATGTACCAGGTAATTCAATAGGTATTTAGCTTTCTTAAAAAAAATTTAACATTAATAGACTGATGTTACATTTTATTTATCTAAACATGGAACATTAAAGATATGTATACAAGTAATGTTAATCATTATGAAATGCAAATGTCAAGTTGATGTTTTTTTTTATATAAATTATTTGAAAAAAAATAGCTTGTATAAAGTAAAGTACTTTTTATTAAATGTAATCTAAATGTGTTATTTTTAACAAAGCAAAATGTTCTTATGAAATATTCTCTTAAAATGTTCTTACAAAATGTAATTGTACTAAATTAAATTATAATTTTATTTCATTCAAAGTAATAAATTGGAAATTAATTTTATTGACAGTTGCTATTAATGCAATTATAAATTAATTTTTGACTGAAGTACTGTATTTTACATTTATAATACAAATTATATAAGTATATATATTTTTTTTTTCAGTTAAATGGGTTGGAGTTGGCCAAGGAAGAGAATCAATGATTAATGTTGATTATTGATTTTTCTTTTTTAAATATTCATTGAATAAGCTTTAATTTGATCAAGTTATTACTCAAGTTGGTAAATGTTTAAAGCACAAATTACATTTGTATGCTCTTAAATTTTAATTGTTGAAGTTAATAAAATTACTATACAATTCAAATATACTTCTTTTAAACTTTAACTTTTATCAAACTAGTCAGACTAGTAACTTGGACCAGATAAATAATACAGACAATAAAATCAGAAGTTAATGTATATTTCAAATTATGAGTTAAGTTTAAAATTACAATTTAGATAACATAAAATGTGGTATAATAATGGCTTGAATACTTATAAACAAAATTATAATTTATAAAACATCAGAATTAAGTGTTTCTGTTTTTATTCTTAAATTGATAACCATTGTATATTGTTATTGTTTCAATTGAATAATGTTGCACTTAATATTATTTTCTCTGGTGAACATTTTAACTGGAAAAATTCCATCGGTAATATTTTTTAATATTTTTTATTTTATAATTGTAAATACATCTATTGTTTTCCATGTTGTTACATTGTTAAACATATTTAAGCAAAAATAATATTTGGTTATGAATGTTATGAATTTATGATGTATACTTTAAAACACAATTAAATATTTTACCACACCTGTATGAGCTGTTATTATTTTTTGATAAGTAAAATGTGACTTTTGAGAAGCACTCATCTCGAATAACACAACTGCCACTCAAATGTAATGACTAGTATGCATTGCATTTATGCATTTCCTCAGATCTATGTGTACAAGGTATCATAGTGTATGTTTGTATGATATAAGGTATAATATAATTCTTTTATTAATTTGACGCAATGAAGTGGTGGTGTTGATATACATATTTTGAGGGTAGTGGGTGTGATTTGACTTGCCGTACAATCAATGCATTGCTATTTACTATTGAAATCCAGAAATAATGTATTAAATACTTTGACAGTATTCAATTCAGTATTTACAATAATTATGATATAATTAATATTTAACTACATTTAAAATTACGATATTCAATAATTATTAAAAATAATGTATATTTTCAATCTATTGAGTTTATATTAAGGGAAAGAAACTTAACATGGCTATAAAATTAAATAACTAATTAGTGAATACTCATCATGGGAAAAAACAAATTCTTAAGCAAAAAATTACTTTAAACAAATTAATTAACTTGTTATGCAACTAACTTAGTGCTAAGTCTTGCCTACAAAGGCGTATAGTATAGGATGAAGGCGAGGTTAAAGATTTTATATAGTTCACTTTTGATTAATGCTTTCATAGTTGAAGTAGCATATACTTTTTTCTTGTTTTTGTTTTGCTATTTCAATTTAAAAATGTTAAATAAAAAATAAATGTCAAGTCGAGTCTTAGTCACAGGATAAGTTAAAAAGTAGTTAGTACATTACATTTATAATATTTTATTATAAGATATCTGATAAAATTATAGATTATATGCTAATTTGATGAATATTATATACTTCTGAACCTTAAAGTTTGACATCTATGGATTGTAAATACATTTTTCAGAAACAACATTATACATAAATATCAATTTTTCCCAACAGGCTATGTATTCAAAACGCCCACATTCTCGTTTTTTAACGGATTTAATATAGGCAATTTTAATAAAATGTTGAGAAAAATTAAAATTTTAAATCTTAAATATATTTAGTACCAATTCAAACTTATTTATGAGTGATTTCAAGTCAGTACCGTTGTAAGCTGTTGTGTAGTCATAAAATGAAGTAGTCAAGTGTTATGGGTGAAAAAGATTCACCTAGCTAAATTTTAGCCAAGAAAGAAGATTTGTACACAAGAAAACAATTTTGGCTGTATCACCTTTTTTTATTTCAATCATACAAACAAAATTATAATTGTTAGTTATTATTATATTTTTCAAACTTATAATTGTTTTCATAGTAATAATGTATAAAAAAAAAACAATTAAAAACGCTAAATATTGTCTTCTTCATTGAATTGTTATATTTTGCGTGAAACTGTTTATCCATCTATTATGCAATTTCATATAACTACTCACCAACTAATAAAGGTTCTTATATGGGACTATTTGCAAGTTACTTTAAATATATTAAAGTCTTAAAGGTATTATTTTAATTTTCTCAAAATGTCATAATTGCCTATACAGAACCCCTCAAAAAGTGAATATTTGGCTCAGTTGTTGTAGAAAATGATAGCTCTGGTTTACTCGCAATATAGCAAATTTACATTCAGCAACCTTATTCTCGTGATGTTAACCTTAGTATTAAAGTGAATATACAACTTAAAGTTAAAAAAATTATCTGTGTTCTTACCTTGGAGTTTTTTATGATTTTTTAATTTTAATGCCAGCTACGAGCAAGGAACGCAGGAAAAAAATACGGAGGGGTTTTTGAGAAAATTTAAAATATTCTTAAATGTCATACTGTTCACACCGTATTATTTATACTATTTCAACAGGGAACTTTTTTTAATAACTTAAATACATTTTTTTTATTTATTTGTTAGTATTACATATTTTGTAGGTCAGATAATGTTATTTATATATTATTTTTTGGGCAGAAAAAAAACAGAAGTACTCATTGATATGAGAAGTTAATACTAAAGCCACTTAATACCTAGAATCTGAATAATCTATTACATTAACTATTTGAAAACTATTAGGAAACCTAACGTTTTATATTAAAAAAATATTGTATCCAAATCTTTTTTTAAAGCTGCTAATAAAACGACGTAACTAAGTTTTGTTTTATGTATTATTTAAATTTTAGTATAATAATAATTAAGAAAGTATGTACATAATCGTGTATGAATATTGAATACGTCTTCTACGTATAAAAACAGGTATGCAATGTTGGAGCAGTGGTGGCGGGGGTTAGGTGTGTAGTAGTAGTTTTTTTTGTAAAAATAAATTACGCAGTGCCGTAATTTTCTGCGGCATAGTGTTTAGCACACACGGACGTTTTGTAGGTCGTCGAATGGGCCCCTATTAACCTTATATAATTTCTTGGTGAAAACATACCTCTACGAGCTAGTAAAAAAAGAAAATAATAATAATTGTAATTGTAATGTTCGTTACAACAATGAACAGGAAAAACGTTATCTAGGATCTTCGAACATTTTTAAATTCTGAGCTGAGCCACGTAGTAATATATTAAGTATGATTTTTGTATTAATTTTATTATTTGTGAGTTAAAAAGCTTGAAAATATAGTACTTGGGTCCTGATAACTGATAAATGATAAGTTGTTTTTATCACAACTAATAATTTCGAAAATACTTTCTAACATTTTTTAATAATTTTGTTGAAGTATATTCTTTAACAAAATCCGTTAAAATCACGAATATGTTGCAAATTATTTTATAAATAGTTAAAAATGTATGCCATTTTCAATATTATTAGGTATGGGCTAATTTAAACAAGGTTTCTCATAAGCAGTGGCGATACAAATTATTTAGTGTTCATGTGTACAGTTAGGTTGCCTATATATAACTCCCAAGTTCAAACTCCTTGTAACATTTAATGGTAGATTGGTAAGTATGAATTTAACTTTGTATAATCTATTAATCTAGATATATTGGGTGTAAGCATGTAACGCAGTAATAATAAACATCAAAGTATGGTTGATTTGAAAACTAATAAATTGTAAGTAATAAGTTAATAACCAATAATTAATCCGGAAAGCGGAAGTAACAAATTCATAAACTCAGGGAGACTGATTTATTTTAACAATTTTATTTAAATTTTTATTAAAATGGCACTAGTTTTATTGGTACTATTTGCCAATAGCCATTTATGTATTTTTTACGAGTGTCTAGGAAGAATACCGTTTCATATAAAATTATATTTCGCACCAGATCGTACAAATCCTAAAGCTGGCACTTGAAGTACGTCGTATACTTGAGAGATTTTTCGTAACTACCCGACAGTTATTTAATTTCATACCTTTATTTTTTTAAGTGCCCAAATTAATGATATAGCTGATCATAACACTGTTATATAATACTGACAATAATAATAGTACCATAAATTACAGAGTCGATGGAGATCAATTAGAAACGGCTAATGGTGATTTCTATACGTCATGTTTGACGTGTAAAAGTAGTTTGATTTGCATAATGATTGTAATAACTTACAATATAGTATTTAGGAATTTTTTTTTTTTTTCTAGAGGGTACCATCACTGGATGATTTCCCTCATCATGTGCCTCATGTGTATTTTATATATATATAGTGTTATATAAATTATCTATTTTACTTATTGTGTCATGTAACACAGATAGTAAATTTTCTAAAAAAAAAAATTAAAAAAAAAAAGGAATTTTTTTTATAACCCTAAGTATATTTATATGCTCAAGACCCTGGTGTAATTTAAAATTTAATACATCTTGGTATTGTATACATATTAATGTATAAGAAATTATAATTAAAGTAAAACTATTGAGTTCGAGACTCGCGTCGTATAATTGCCCAGCGGTGTCACTTTTATGAAATTTACTATGATAGTTTTATCTAATATGAAAAATCTAGAAAGTGGTTTGTGATTGATCTTATAATCACACCAGTGACATGAACACAAAAAAACACTTAGGGGTACACAAAAAATTAAAAATAATATTATCTTTAACGATTGATATCGTTGTATTAATCTAGAGAATTTTACACTTAACACATACGCCGCCATTCAGACTTCGAATCTATGACGTCATACGCATATTTTCATACGCCTGTATGACTGTATCTTAATAATAATATGAATGTTAAGGTGTGAGACCCAAACCATATTTCTTAGATAATAACATCTTTAAATCTAAAAAAACTTGTTTTTAGTGTTGTGATGTCCTTTAAGGCTTACCTACTGCATTTTTTTACTATTTTATTTAAGTCATATTTTCACATTAAGAAGCATTATCACTTATCAGCATCTTATATTATTCCGGAAAAATAATCAATTACAAATGGTTGCCACAAGATTGATAAGAAAATCTTAGTCTGGAATCTGCACACGACTAATACACCTGAGTACCTGATATAGTGATATAATGTACTTAAAAAAAAAACACAAATACAGCTAGATACATAATATTATTACTAGGGCTGTGAATTCTATACACTAAAGAACCTTAAAAAATGCATTAAAAATGTCAAAAATATGCAAAAAATATGCACTTAAAATGCAAAAAATGCAATGTAAAATGCCAAAAATTATAGTATAAAATTCATTTGAAATGGTTTTTAATTTAATTTTTATATTTATATCAATATTAGGTACAGGATATTGTACATAAGTACAGAATTACATGCATAAAAAGTGTTTATTTAATAAAAAAAAAATAGTTAAAATGTTGATTGAATTGGAATTTTCTATACTTAATGCTATTCACCTGAAATTTTTTTTAAAAAATTTAGAAATAAATAACTTGCCAATAACTTATGTGGTAGTCGAGCAATTATTGCCTTATTTTATCGACGTATATACAGTCTGTGTACAAAAAAAAATTTTTTTTCAAATATTTTTGCCGTCAATTGACGGAATTTGATTGAAAATACTGGAAAATGAACCAAAAAAGGAAAATATAACCTAAAAATGCACAAAAATGATCTAAACAATTGACAATGTCAAGAAATGCTCTTTCCTACAAATTCAACGCCTTAATTATTACCATATTAGCTTACAAAATATTATTTCCCTTATTGTTATTAAGTAATTAATTTTACTACTATACATTAGTAATAATAAAGTAGGTTGAATTAATTATTTCCGAAAAAATTACATGTTCAATTGTCATTGTGTGAATATACGAGGTACAATAAAATTTGACTTTTGTTAAAGTTAACATGCAATATTTCCAATTATATCAGACATAGAAGTAGAAGTTTAAATATCTTTGAGTTGGTTATAAACTTATAAAGCAATTTTACAGTCATTTCGGCGAACTTTTAAATTCGAATACGCATGTTTTTGTAAATTACAATCAAGATAATTAATAATTTTTTTTCTAATATTTAGCTACTGATTTTTAGTATCGTTTTAAATAATATATTTTAATTAAAATAACTTATTATGCCTTTCATAATTAAATATTAAAAAAAATCATACTCGTATATTGAATTGTGAATACATAATACACATATAAAAAAATATATAAATTTGAGTTCTAATTATTATATTATGGTAGGTAGCATTACACAAATATTATTTTTATAAAAATATTGGTATACCTAATGTTATTATAATAATATTATATTTTAACATAACAATTTGCTGTCTATAGTGCACTTGATAAAAAAAACAAAATACTCTCAAATATCTGATAACATTTGTAGAATGTTAACGTAGCTCAGCTATTTCAAATATTGTTTACTTTTAATTAGCACTAATTATCAAGCAAGAACAATAGGCGAAATTAAATATTTATTTTGAAATTTAAGGCGTGAAATCGGCAGTTATGAACAAAAACTAATGATTAAGTAGGTAAGTCTGCTTATTACTGCATTTTATCAAATCTTCTTCAAATTAACAATTAGTGATTTACTGATATGTAATATTATGTAAATCAGACTGTTACGTATTCATAATTGATATAGGTGTAATATCGATTGACTTTTGGCATTCAACAAACATTTTAATTTAAATTTTTAAATTGAAACGTTTTTTACAATCTGTATTACACGATTTATTTGGCTTCTTTCAATCAGAATTGTTTTCTGATTTTTTTTAGTGCGAGGTAATTGAGTATGACAAATTTAAATATTCAACCCAAATTACTAACACTGTATTCGATTTTCAAGTTTTTTGACCCAGCAAAAATGTTGTGATTATTTACATAATTTACAATATTCGAATAATTAGTAGAATTATAGCTACTTATAGACAAGACTGGGCAAATTGTAATTATATTTTTTTACCGAATTAAGTCGATATAAAACATTTTTAAAAGTTTAAAGTTAATAGTTATCCTATTTTTTTAATTCTGTTAGGTTAATGAAATTAAATGAAAAACAGTTCAGCAAAAATTTGAAATTAACTTAACCTTAAATTTTCAACTTATGCCCCGCCTTGGACTTATAGATAGCAAAGGACGGTGGGTACACTTGAAATACCACGGAATGTCACAAGTTTCGAGATGCTCGATGTGACGAGGAAAGTCGGCGCCGAAAGTCGAGGTGAAAGCCGAAAGAACGAAATTGCGAGATCGGTGCATCATATTTTAATCACATTTCGTTCAGCATAAATTAGATTAATTCCGGTCCGTGTTGTTCTCGTAAATCCAAATTAAAGTATCCCCCAACGAGCAATACATAGGTATTGACGTATCGACCAATATTGTTTTTATTTATACGACTTATAATATTGTGTTATATTTGTGAGTGACTGCAGCGGCTGGCAGTGTATACTCGTGGGGACTAGGTGGGAGTTTCGAGATTATTACATTATTATTATTATTATTATTATTATTATTATTGTGCATCCGTACACACGTTACCACGCCGTGTCAAGGTCAACGGGTCTCGGCGGCGGCATGAAATGACAAAAAAATTCTCTTCGTCGGACACGTTTTCCCAAATAAAACATCCATGACAATAATAATAATAATAATAATAATTGTACGGTGTAGTCGGTACTCTTCTTCGGTTTCGGGCGGCGTCAATTCGGAATTTTTCAATCCATGCCTTGAATAATAATAATAATATCGTTGGTCTTCGATTGAATTGCGTTGATCGCGTTGGTAAAAACCTAATACAAAAAATGTGGGGTCGGAGGTACCAGGGTCTCATGCACTAGTCGGCACTCTTCTTCGGTTTCGACGGCTGCGGCGACGGCGGCAGTAAGTGCTCGGTGCTCGTTCTACGACCGTCACGATCATGGCATACGTTCCTGTTACATTCAGTTAAATACTATACGCTACGCAAAGAGCTGACACAACACGTTTGCCACCTTGCCGAACGGAAGCAACGAGTTCTCAAGCCGGTTTTGTACGTCGTGTATTTCACACCCGTTGAATACGGATTAGTTTGATATCCCCTGAGTACGATACGGCCATATAGATTCGTGGCAGATACCGGCCGCCGGGTGCCGTTTTCGTGCCGAGGACTCTATGGTAATCGTCACTGATCACAACCGAAGAAAACCAAGCTTCAACTTTTTCACAATAATACAATATTGCAACGTCACTATTGTGGCATGAGGCAACTGAGTAAAAAACCAAATTAAAAAACACTGAAACCGTTTCACTTTTCAGCATCTTTTACTATATGTAAATAACGCTCGTTACAAACAAGCAATAAAGCGAGTCAAAACTTCCGATTCACCTAGATTCCGAGATGATCTGCATAAAAGGAAAGCACGGCTTGTGAGTGTGGACGTATTTTCGGCAAAGCCGGGGGGCATCAATACTTGTTTTTACTAATTTTGAATTCTTAAATTATTTTTTAATTGATTATAACCAAAAAACAAAATATGCCGTACTGCCTGGATATGTAATTGCAATGCGGCTCGCTCGAATCTGACAAAGGTCGCAAGGCTGTGGTACACTCTAAAAGGCCGATGAGTCTGGTACCTTAATGAATAATTTCAATTTGCATATCTCTATTAGAAATCACTGTGGTCAAATCTACCGTATATAGTGTCACATAAAAGGTCCATGATTCAGTTTTTTGAAGGCCACTCCAAAAAAGGAACATGACATTTTGTTGAAACCATTTTTTTTTTACTTTGGACACCAAAAATGCACAAAACGGCTCTAAGCACTTTGGCATGTAAATAAAAATGAGTCTTAAAATTATGTAACTGAGGTTAAATATTTCGATAAAAATGCTTTACGGGGTCCCTACTCCCTGTATAGACCAAGAACACGCCAAGCAAATAAAAAATTTACGAGACCATAGACGGAGGGGCCCGCTTTCACGGCACAGCGGCCATGACCAGGCCGACACTGACCGTATAGGTAAATGCAAATAAAATTCAATAAGTAGATTATAACTTCTACTAATGTTTGTATATAATAATGATTTGACAAATATAATTGGATGATTGAAAAACCGGTGATTCCTATAACAAGTTCCTACAGTATTGTATTCGTTTATCATCTCTAGCTCTCTGTAATTTATAATAATGAGTAATAACTATTGAAATAGAAGTGTTTAATTTTAATTCAATTTGTTTACGACGAAAAACTTTTTAGAGATATACCTGTAAACTAATTTTCGATTTTTACAATTTCGTCTTCATTATAAAAATAACTACGTAGAAATTTTAAAAGTACCAACTAGTTCCCACAACTACCAAGCCCTAATAATCATATCAAAATAGATTCGTGCTATTATATAATAATTATAATAGAAAATATAAACACGATGGTCAATTCAATAAAAAAATTAAGTCTTAAATGTTAAAAAGCGGATAAGTGGGTAAAGGTCTGCTGTGCATTAGGTGTATAGAGAGTAGCTGTTATGGATATGTTAAATTTGAATTCAATGATACAAAATCATTGTATACGAAAAACGATACCAAGTGAAGACGGCATGTCAGCGTATAAAATTGCTAACTGCTATGTATATTATATAGCTTTATTTTAATTGTGATGAAAGTAATTTATTTTACTGCTGTATTTACATTTATCAGTGTAATTGCTCCATAAGGACGTTCCTACAATAGGTTAAAAATTTATTTTGACAATATTTTAAAATATGAATCAAATAATTAAGTTATTAACGTTATTCAAATTGCTTGGGGTATCCAATTATCCAGGGTCTCCCCTAATTATATTTTATTTTGAAATGATTTAGAAATGTAATGTGAAACATTCATTTTAAATAACATAACACTTAAATTTTATTTTTTATACAAGCAGTATGTTTATTATTAATATAAATTAAAATATTTTTTTACGTAAGTCGATCCTAAAAGTAAAAAAATATTCCTGCTTGTCATCATAATCAAAAAAACTTTGGCTACCATAGTTGTCTATTTAGACCAAATAATATTATATAAAATACTAAAATATGTGTGGGGTATAAAAATATTATTTAATATTATATCAAATTAAACTTCCGTAGTACCATTGATTTTAAAATATATATTAGTACATTTTAAAATCAATGGTAGTACTTATATATTAGTATATTACCTATTTCCGTCTGTTACATATAATATTATTGCGGGGAAATACCCTTTGATTTTTCTGAGAAATATTGAAAATTTATCGCCCCCCTCAACCTAAGTGAACATTCCTGTTTGCGGCACTGATATTACACATTTACACCATAAAATCAGCATATCTGAAGTGGAAATTCGAATTTAAAGTTAGAAGATAAAATAACAGAAAAACATTCGTATTATCAAGCATCAGATATTGTTTTAAAAGGACGTTGCGTCGTACACGCACCTATTTGTCTTCGTCTTACAAATTTACGAAACACCAAATTTTCGTTCACCAGTTTTAATGGAATGCTGTTATTCTGATATGTTAGAGTGAATTGACTTACCATCAAACTTTTAGGTAAGAACATTATCTGTGTTTTTTAGATCGGTTTTTTACGATATTTTAATTTTTAAGTGAATTATGAGTATTTCAAATATAAATGTTTGAAAAGGTTCTCATGTCACTAAAAAAATGTAAATATCGTCAGAAACCGATTTAAAGAATGCAGATACTTTAAAAAGTCTGATAATAGATCCATTCACTCTAATATCAAAACTAACAGCACACTATTGAAACTGTTGAATGAAATTTCTCTATGATGTACGTTTTTTTTAGATGGGACAACATCCAGATACGACATCCACTTAATAATGATTATTGATTAATAATAATATAGTGATAAATTGGGATAGTAATTACTAATTAATAATATATAATATTGTGTACCCAGTTGGTAAAAAATTATCATAGTATAATTTATCTATTGAATAGGCGTTTGTGTAGCTTACAAATTATGGTATTTTTTATAACCAGTGACCTAACCAGTAACCTTAAGATTACTCGGAATCGGAAGCGATGATGACGTATGAATGCGCGATAACAAAACGTGATTGTTTAGTTTATTTTGTAATTAACTATTAAGTACTTCTTCATGATGTTAAAACACTTAATTACCATTTGCTATTCATTTCGGACAAAAAATTATAATATTACAATATTACAATAATATGATTTATATTATATTGGAAAGTGGACTTGGACCTTGTAACACTGTCGACCGTGCAGCGTTTAAAGGTCAACGTACACAACAGCTTAAAATTGACTAAGATTATTATATTTTTTTGTTTAATGATATTATGTAAACATGCTTATCCCTACATTGTACGAACATACAAATTGTTTATAATACTGGTTTATTGTGTAATACAACGCATAATTATACATTTTACTGACAGGATGTTTAATTTTTAACGTCCGTCAGGAATTAAAAATGTAAAAAAATACAATTACTGAATCAAACCATATATTATGTATAAACAGAGCGTTCCACATGATACTCGTTGTTTCAGAATACACAGAAAATATTTATTAAGTACTCTTAATATTAAAAATATTTTTTTTA
Organism: Myzus persicae; assembly: GCF_001856785.1. Classification (NCBI taxonomy): domain Eukaryota; kingdom Metazoa; phylum Arthropoda; class Insecta; order Hemiptera; family Aphididae; genus Myzus; species Myzus persicae. The sequence goes on from NW_019100765.1 coordinate 26,207, forward strand.
AACTATTCATTTTATGCATTATTTGTTCTTATCTAGTTATAATTTTAAAAAAATACTTTTAATTTAAAAATGAAAAATTTCATAGAAATCATTCAATAATTTGATTTTAAATCAAATGCAAATTATTTCAATATTACAAATGTGACTGAATTAAATAATATACCAGAGAAAAGGGGCTCAATTATTATTTTTAACCTTAAGTATATTATTATTACCCTTTGTGCAATCAATAGATGTGATAAATGTAAATATTATAAATGTATTAAGTTTAATGTAAGCATATTATACTATTATAAACGCGTATATTATCATAATTTGTGAACAGATTTTTAAATAATTTAAAGTAAAATTAAAATACCTATACCTACATATTTTAATGTTTTTTTCCTAACATAGGTTTTAGAATTTATCTGTAATAAATTTATTATTTTTAAATTTTTTGAAAAACTGTTAACATTTCGACATTTTAAAAATATTATAATATTTCAAAAATATATTTGAAAAGATAGTACCTATATATGAATAAAGTAAAAAATATATGTAGATTAAATGTGCATTGCAGAGTTGTAGTTAAATTAAAATTCTTCAATAAATCTGAAGGCGACTACAAATATCTGCGGTGATAACAATACATTTATACATTAAATAATATTATGTTATGTATTCAATTATACTTCAAATTATATTAAATTTTATTATTAAAATACACAGCTTAGGAAAGAAAAGATTATTAATGTAATATATGAAGAAAAAAATAGTATCAGAAAAAGTGCATTTTCCCCCTAAAATTGACAAAATATCCAAAATATGAATTTGAAATTTTTAATTTTCTAACTTGTCACTATACAGCTTGGATTTCTAGCTTGGTTTGTTATAAATTGAGTGCCTATGGAATAATATGCAACTCCTACAACTTACGACACTATATTCGATAATAAGCGATATTGTTTTTTAAATACTTAAAATTTGTATAAAATAAAAAAATACTTTTAAAAACGTTAATATAGCTTTTGGACGAAATTGATAGTGTCTTATTTTAAATGGATCACCCGGTATACATTTATACTATATAATTTATCAATTATGTGTTCTCGTTTGTTGTTGTTTTTTTCCTTCTTTCTTTCTATCTTTTTAATAATCCAAAAGCAATGATGAGGGAGAGTGGTTGACCTAATCGACACCATTAATATCATAAGGACGGGTACAGGTAAGACGCGGCTCAGAAACTACATAATAATATTATTCAGATAAGAAATAAAAAGTAGTTTTTTACGAGCTAGCAGAAGATCAACGATGGGCATACCAAAGTGCATATATGAATGGTAATATGCCTAATATTATAATATAGATGCTCTTAGCTTTATTCATTATGATAATGTGTTAATATAATATATTACTTAATACCTATGTTACATCATTATTATGTATTCCGATAGTTCTCGTATCCGAGGGGACGACGTCATTATTATTATAATCATTTTTTTTTCGAACCGGTTTGGTATAATATATTATACTAAACTTAATGCACTATATGTAGGAAGATAATACACTCGGAAAACCGCCGATATTAGTTATTATCAAATGAAATTTGATTATTATTACGTAAACATAATACATAGGTTATAGCCTATAGGTACGTATTATACTCCTCGTTATAATATACAGAGTGTTCATCGATAAATTAAAACGAATTAATTCGAATGCATGACGCTGAATTCCATTTGGGTGTATTTACTGCATAAAAGACATAATACTACACCTATTAATGAAAAACTTAAATTTTTGAAAATAATTTTCCTTGCATGAGAAACAAAACAAATATTTTGAGTTTGGATTTGAATAAAATTAATTTCTTAAGCAACTTTGATTTAGAACAATTTATTTTCTACCTAAATAATGGATTTTTTGAGAGCGAGTTAACGCTTCTATTTATGCAAGCTATTGTATTTTTAACAGTCAATCTACAGTAAGTACATTACAATGTCCCGTGCAATTTCGTATTTTTAAAAAAAAAAAAATAGATGTGGTGTCGCAAGTAACACATACGACTAACTATGAGAAGGCTGTGTTGTCACAGAGTAAACTATTAACCACAATTGAAGTAGTTTTATCAGCTATCATTAAAAATATAAACCTTAACATCAAAATTCGATGGCTAAGAGGCCAAAAGTTGTATGTCCATTTTTTCTCAAAATCGTTTTATTAGTCCATTGGGTTTATCTGGGTCGTCTTTATGATTTGGTAAAACTTTATAAGTCAATATCATAAGTAAAACAGGTTTTATTTATACTTTAATTTTTGTGTTTTTAGTGCAAGATAGGTTTTTTTAGTGCACACATATAACAAGTCCTAATTTAATGAGACATACAATAAATATTTTAACATGATCTAAATATTAAGCGGACAAATATCACATGTCCGGAC
>NW_019100766.1:0-14022 GCF_001856785.1 Myzus persicae
AAATTTGGAGGAGCGGCCGCTCCTCTAGACCCCCTTCACCACGCCACTGAACTGAACAGTTGCAGGTGTTACTATAAAAATACAATAAATATTTTATTAAAAATTCCTTTAGGAAGTCTAGGAAATCTAAAGGAAGTCTAGGAATTCTAATGGTAATCTAGAAATTCTTAAGGTTATCTTAGGAATTCTTAATAATTCATTAAGAAGTCTTTCCATTTTGTTTTTAAATAAACAAAATATTTACCTAGGAAGAAAATACCTAGGTATATAAATTAAATATGATTGATAAATACATTATAATAATTTGTTGTTGTACACTAGCCGCGCTATAGGTATCTATAATTAAGGTAATATTTGTTTTGCGTCTATATAAAATCTGCAAAGTAAAATTTAAAAAAATGTTATAATCTTATAATCTTACACATTTTTAATTATTTTCTGGGTACAAAAAACAGTTTTATAATCTAAACTTAGCGTATAATGTATATATAGTTTTGCAATGTTGTATTGATTTTACCTCGAATTTTACAATGAATTGTAAATTTTTCTGTAAAGGTACACGATAACTAATAATTCTTTGATTTTCAACTTTACTACTACAAAGAAGTCAAAATGGAAAATTGTTAGTAGTTTCAAAATCGTTTGGAAAAACAAACAAATACTTAACAATTTTTACACAAAACAGGTTTTTAAAAAATCGATTTCGATTTTTTTGATGTAATTAAAAAACTATAACCGTAGATACTTACGTGAAATTTTTACCGAACGTTTATATTACTATTTTCTATTAGCCACCAAATTTTCAAAACATTTCGACTTTTTTGAGCTATTTATAGGCATAAGAAAATGTACATATTTTTAATTTTTTTTTAATTTACTATCATCGAGATGGTCGATAAAAAAATGTTCATTATGTTAACACTTTAATATAAAGTTCCTATTATAATGATTGTTGTTAATGGAAATTAAAAAAAAAGTTCAGCGTAAATCCATGATAATTTTTAGACAAAAATCGTTAAAATCACGAAAAAAAAATTGTATTTATACCTAAAATGTAATACCAGATTTATAAAAATTTATCAAATTGAAAAGTAACAACTTATGTTGCATTAATTTTTAAAATGTTCAATTTTTAGAGCTAAAGATTGAAAATTTAAAATAGGAACGTACTACACGTATACTGTACCAAAAATATACAAATCATATTTTTTTTATAGTTATTTTAAGTTTAAAATTGGACGAATTTAGAGATTTTTTTGGGTGGGTGGAGGGGGTCAAATCTTCATGCTCTAAAGATGTATACTTGAAAACAGTACCTTGTCAAGTGAAAAACTCGAGAAATTCGATTGGTCGCAGTATTTTTAAATAAATAAACTCAACATTTTTAGACATAGTCAATGAGACAAAAATATATAAGTGCCTACATGTAAGATTGAATTTTAATTAAATTTAAACTTGATGAAGACGCATTCACTGATACTGAAACTTTTGCCAAAAATGATTTACCTGAACTCATGATGAATTTGAAAAATATTTTGGAATATTCAAAAATGTAGGATACTTGAAGGTTTCAAAAGAAAACTATTGCCTATCTCAAATTATTATAAAAACAAATTTAAAAATAAGAAAAAAGAAGATTGTAAAAACCTAAGACCTCTAAAAACACCTACTAATCGATTAAAGAATCGTTCAATTCAAAAGTTATCTGATTCAAAGCTCATAAAATTAGTTACAGATAATTTAGATGGGAATACTATAACTATAGATAATTCAGGGAATGATTCATTGTTGGCTATAGAATCTACAAGTTCGACTTGTTTCAAATATGATCTAACAAAAGAAAAAAACTCTGTTCACAAAACTCTGAAATGTTGGCTAAATGAATACTTTAAAAATGCTCAAGTATCGTATCTTCATGAACAGATACAAAATGTAAGTTCAGAAAGTTTGGATATTACTATAACTGTTAATAATGTAAGTGTAGGTTCTAATTAAGAACATCAGTATGGAGAACTGATAGCACATATTGCATGTGCATTATGTAACAATCGCATAAAAATTATGAAATTGTCAAAAAATTGTAACTCCCCCAGCAGATGGATCTACAGTAATTATCACAGACTACAGACATATTAAAACTCACGAAAAAAGTAATAAAGTGTGTAAATTAAATAAATTTGGGAAACAAGTTTACTCACAGCTCCCCACTTTAAAAGATTATTTCATACCTTCAACGTCTACATCTACAATTACATTTATACCTGCAACAACATTATCATCATCTGACACTTCAAGCAATAATAATTCTATGATAGAAAATACTCTTACTGAAGAGTTTGATTTTGATTATTGCAGTGGAAATTCTGGGGGAGATACCATCTGCAAAACACCAGAAATCCCCAGAAATGTACTTAAGTCACAAAAATCTAAATGGCAGCACAAAAATTATTCAAGAACAGAAAGAAACCGACGAGCTCTACACAACAGTTTACATTCAGATCATCTAGAGCGACCACTTATTACAAATTTTTATCCAATAATAAATTGAAAAAATTATAATAGAAAATCAAAATCTAAAACAAATGCTTTCAAACAATTTATCTAACTACAGCAAAATTATAGAAAATAATATTGAAAAATTCTCAATAAATGAAAAACAAACAACCTCTTTATTAAATGTAATAGCTAATACTGCCCTAAATAATTTGAACAGTAACTCAGGAAATTTATCAAATAATAATAGATATAGTGAAGTATTAAAACAATTTTGTTTATACTTATTTTTTGTTGGAGGGCGTATGATGTATCAAACATTATCAATAAATATGAAAAATTGTCTTCCATCTATATCCGCATTGTTACGGTATTTTAATTCAACAAAGGATACCATTGTAGAAGGGTCCTTTGGGTTTAATGAGCTTAGACGTTTTCTCGATGAACGTAATCTACCTCGTTACATATGCAGGGCTGCAAGTATATAGGGTATAAACAAAAAGTGATAAAAGTGACTAAATTATAAAATTCAGTGACAAAAGTGACTTATTTGCGTATTTAATAATGCAAAAATATACGAATATAACTCAACATTTTAAACTTTTTAATTTATAAACATCAATAGTATAGTAATATTATAGGTACTAACATATACCTATTATAATAGCTAAGGTAATTATTATAATAATAATAGTAAATAGTAAATACTAAATAGTAATAAACAAATAAATAATACTTTCAAACTTTTTAATTTCTACCCAATAAAAATATTAAGTAATGACATATATTATAATAGGTAATTATAATAATAATAGTAAATAGTGATAAACAAATAAATAATACTTTTTAAATCATTAAATAATATATAATAATATCATACTTTAATTATTTTTTATTTTTTCAAAATTAGATAGTAAAGATGATTTTTTTTTTTCAATTTCCTTTTGAATAGCATCAGCCTGTTTTTTTTTATTTCTTCTTCTTTTCTTACTTTGTTCACACCTTCTAACATTGCATGTGCTAATTCAGCTGCCTCAAGATTTTTGTTCTCTAACGCTATTTTCAACCGTTTAGTTGCTTCATTAAATAACTTATTAGCAGCTCCTCGCTTTAAAGATTCCTCTTCTCTTTTTTGTTTCAAATTGTTTTCATTGATTTCAATTAACTTTTGTTCATTTGATAATTATTTTTGGATTTTAGCTTCTGCTATTTTTTTTCAATTTTTTTTCTGCTTTAAATTTTTCATTCTGCATTTTAATCTCTTCTAGCTCATTTAAATAATCTTGATAATGTCTATATGCTCCCCTTGCCATTGTAATCAATTCTTTGGTAATTAAAATCAAATGTGGTTTATTGTTATAATGCATTAATGTATCTTTTATTGTCAATAAAGAATTTAAAGTTCTTTCAGACATTGCAGCTCGATCTTCAGAGTTAGCATTCGACCAGAAGAAGAAAAACTTCTCTCTACATCAGCACTCCCATGTATTAACGAGAGAGCAGCTTTAATCACTTTCACAACATTAGGATATTTTTCTTCTTTAGCAATGGATTTTTTATCAAAATATTGTTGCCAATATAAATCTATTCGGTAGTCAGCAGATCCTTTAGTAGCTTTTTCAAGTTGTAGTTATCTCCATTCGTCAAGCAATAAATCTGTATCTATATTTATGGGCAATTGTCTAGCAAGTTTTAATATATCATTACAACTTCGGTTTGAGCACCTCTCAACAGGATGTAAGCAACGTAAATTTGTCAAAATAGGTTTAGTAAATGACGACACATTAAGTATGAGTTTAGAAGCTGCAATATAGTGTCCTTGAATATTTAAACAAAAAAGTAAATTATCTTTTTCACTCATTTTTTTTCTTTTAATTATTTTTATATTTAATGATTAACATATATATTTTTAACAGGCAGAAGTTTTTCTTGTGTAAAAATATCATCAATATTAATATCAGAAAATGATTTTGGTATTTCATTTAACTTACAAATTTTTCCCAATAATGTTTTAATAAGATCACACAATTCACTATACATGATATGAACTAAAGGTTCTTCTTTTTGCATGTGGCCTGTAAACTTGGTAAACACTTTTGCACTACAGCAAACAAATAAAACCTCACACTTAATTGTTTGTATTATTAATAAACTTCTAATTTTTTGGTAACTTCTGGTACTTAAAATAGCTTGTTTTTCTTTTGGTATAAACGTTAAAAAATATTTTTCAATTCCTTTCCAGTTTTGTAATAGTCTTTCAGCTGCATTTTGTAATGTTAACCATCTAGAAGTCACATGTTTAATAAAATGCTTTGTAGGTAGTTCAAGATCGTTTAAGATGCTTACAAATTCCTCCCAACGGGATGGATATCCATCAAAATAATGATAAATTAACAAAATCAAATCTGATGCATCTTCTCCAAATTTACTTAAACCTTTTAAATAGGCATTGTGTACTATATGTATATTACAAGTACTTATGTCAATTAAGCTTTTTTCCCTACAAAGCAATAGTTGCTCATTCATTTTTCTATAAACTGCTTTATTAACATTAGGGCCATCTGATCCAAGCATCAAAATATTTGACAATGGTAAATGTGAGTTATCAAGAGCTAGAACTAATACTTCAAAAAGAATAATTGCTGTTGCTTTACCAATAAAAAAGGTTTCCAAGTGTTGGGAAACTATTTTTCCTTTTTATTTGGAATAATAACGTATTAACACTCGCAGTTCTTTTTTGCCTTTAGAGTTGGTAGTTTCATCATAAATAAGACTATAATAACACCATTTAAATCTTTAATAAGTTGACTTTTAAAAAAAGGGCCCAAAGCATCTGTTATAAGATATCTTAATTTCTCTCTACTTAACGAAAATCCTTTAGGTAAAAAATCAGGAAACATTGTTTTAAATACATCAACTGTGTCATTACAAGAAGCAAACGAGTAGTTACTAGCTACACATTTGAGTGTCCAAACAATTTCGGCAACCACAGCTCTGTCTTATACAAATGTAAACTTGAATTTAATGTGTCTGGATTAGTAGTAGTGGTTGAAATTTGTTGCGAACTTACAGAAGATAATCGTAGCTGTTTCAGGTTCAATTTATCTTTACACTGCTGTTTACGTTTAAACGTTGAAGCATGTTGAGTTAATCCCTGGAATCCTTTTAGCGAAATACTAATCGTAGCACTGCATACAACACAAAATACATCATTGTAAAGTCGCTTAGCCCATTATTTTACTTTAACACCTTGGCCATCATCTTTTTCAAACCAAACATCACTTAGTTTACATTTACCCATTTTTTCAAAAAAAAAAATTATTTAAACATTAAAAATCTAAAACTAAACAACAAGCATACAACTAAATAGGAATTACTAATATAGGAACCACATTGTTTTTGATTTTTAGTTAATTTTGAATTTCAATTTACAGTTATGATAAACTGATAAACAATAAGAAGGAAGGTGATAAAATCCATGGAAATTAACAGTATGACCACAAAACAAACAACAAATTTTAATTTAAAATTACATATTTTTAAAATCTCATAATATTTGCTTGTCAATGACTCAATTAAAAATTTCAATTAAATTTTCTAGAAAAAGTGATAAAAGTGAGCAATTTCTATAATTAGTGACAAAAAGTGACAAATAAAATATTAAGTGACTAAAAGTGAAAAAAGTGATCTACTTGCAGCTCTACATATGGATTAGTGAAGATGCTACACGTATTACAGGTAGAATTATGTATGAATTATGTACTTCAAATAAATTAGTTGGGTTTGTTCAGTCCCTTATTGATGGATGTCCAAATCAAGACTCTTTTTTTGCTACATCTGCCAAAGACTTTTTTACATTTTTTTGATGTTGGTATAAAAGCTAATTACGCCTATGCGGTGATGGCCCAACCAGTAATAGACACAAATCATTCATTTTGTGTATCAATATTTGGAACGGATAAGCGTTTCAAATGTGATGATGAATTAAAACGATGGCAAAAAGTGAAAGAACTTGCTGATATTGAAGGAATACATATACTGGGATTTTCTTCAGACGGTGACACTCGACTACTTAAGGCCATGGAGATAAGTTGTAATGAACAAATAAGTTTAGATCCAGATTCAAACCAAACAGAAAAAAATTCAAATGATAGGTCTTGGACATGGTATCACATGGGACAAAATAATAGTTTTAATGAAGGCCAAATATGTATACAAGATTCTGTACACATAGCTACCAAATTAAGAACACGGTTACTAAACAGAAAAATAACACTAATAATAAGAAAACACGTTGCCACAGTTGAACATTTAAATACACTGATTTCTGAAAAAACAAAAGACAAACATAAGTTGACTGCATCTGACTTAAAAGCTGAAGACAAAATGAACTATAATGCAGCTGAAAAAATAATGGAGCCTCATATTTATGATTTACTATCTGATATTCCCAACAGTCTAGGAACTAAAACTTACCTAAGAATTATGAATTATTCTACAACTTCTCTAATTGATGCTAATTTAAGTATTGAGGATCGAATTTAAAGATTATGGTATAGAGTTTTTTTCCTGAGAATATGGAGAACTTGGATATTAAAGAAAAAGGATTATTCATTGAAAAATAATTACATTACATCCAATTGTTTAAGCTGTATTGAAATTAATGCACATTCATTAATTAGTTTGATTCATTTGTTCCATAATAACCAAGAGCTCAAAGCAGAAATGTTTGTACCTTGGTTACTGAACAGTCAACCTTGCGAAAAACTGTTTCGGTCAGCCAGATCATTAACATCAACTTTTTCAACGGTTATAAATTTTAGCATGTATGATTTGATACATCGCCTACACAGAATTGAAATGCTAAATATTATTAAAAATGACTTGAGTAACTCAAAACATAGGGAACTAAATGATGCGTATGATGAACTTGGTGTACAATTTAATTTTCCAATTAATCATCGCACAGCAAAAGATAAAAATAAACAGTTAAGGACCAACAAAGAGTTACAATCATTGTCAGACATCCGTGTACAAGAAATAGTTGAAAAAAGTTTACTAGATGTACAATTATTTGTTACAAGTTTGGGTTTAATGGAAGAGAGCATGCTAGTTGACCACTCAATTACCAAAACAATTAAAAGTTTGGTAACAGTTAAATCTAAAAATGCAAATTATAAAATATCAGATAAAAAACAGAATAACAGTGATAATGACTGCGATGATCGGGGTGATGATGATATTCAAAATGAATATATTAATGAATGTACTAGTATGGTTGCAGAAAAAAATGATTGTGATCAGGAATTATTGGACCAGGATACAGATGAATTCAATCAATTAAACAATTTCATTTGCCTTAAAAAAATATTAATAAACAATAATGAAACAGTAGTTAACTTTTTCCATAAATATACCAGTAATTGTACAATAATTTATTATTGTTATACAATACATATTGTTGCAGAAATATTATATCATGTAGGTAAGTTAAACATTTTCAATTATGTCAAAATATGTAAAGGAAAGTCCTGGAATTCTCTAGGAATTCATAAGGAAGTCTGGGAATTCTTTACGAAATTCAGGAAGTCTAGGAATTCTAATGAAATTCTTTAGGGAGTCTAGGAAGTCCAGGAATTCCAATGGAATTCTTTAGGAAGTCTGGGAAGTCTTTAAAACAGGAATTCTGGTGTACAAAATATTCATTCGCGAATGACCCTCGTTTTTTTATAAATTGAGAGATTTTTCTCAGACATCATATCTTCATATTTACTACAATTAGAAGATCCTTGAATAGATTTTCTAATTTCAAGTTCATCGTCTGCTTAAAATCATATTGAATTGAAAAATGAATATAAATAATAATCTGAAAAATATAGTTTTCATAACTCTCATCTACAGTTACCTCTCGCTTTATAGTAACCAATAACATAAGTAATAAACATATTTGTAAACAAAATTCAACTTAACTTTCTTAAGTTATATAAATATTTATTTTTCTCTACTTTAATACTTTTCTATATTCAATATAACATACATATTTATACAAAATAATTTAACTTTCAAAATTAAATTTGTATAGTTTAAATCTGATATTATCGGTTTACCAATGATGAATTATTAATATATTATTAATATACATTTTTTTTTAAATACCAGATATCAATACACAATAACTATTAGATATTTAGATTTAACTAAGAAACAACTTATGGGAGGCGTCCACAGAACTATTGGGTAAAAGTTTATGGGTACCTACCTGCATAATATTATATTTTACTTTATTTAAATTTAATATTTTTGGTATTATTATTAGGATAGAATAAATATAATAAATTATAATAATAGTATAGTTAAGTGTCAAACAGATTTAGTATAAATCAGGATACATATTTATAGATACATCCATTTTACATAATTTAAAGAGACGTATCTATAATATTATTGAATCAAAAAATAATTTTCTTTAAAGAACATAATCTAATGTACTAATGTAGACTTTTCTTAATATTCATTATTTTTGTTATGGTTAAATAAGTATCTAAATAATGTGTGATATAGTATGTTACTAAGTAAAATTTTGTTAGCATATTTGTATAGTGTTTATACTGTTAGAAAACTCCTGATTAAGAATAAGTATATTTAATATGTATGTAGGTATACCTACATTTTATTTTATGTACATATTTTTTAACCTACTCTAACCGGGGACCCCCCTCCCTTCACACACACCAATAAGTTAAAAACCTAGTTATGCATATGTTAATAACAGACCAAATACATACATCATTAATTACCTGTTGAACATAATGGTAAACTATCAAATTTAAGTGATGTGTCGGAAATTTCTCAATCTGAAATAAATGAAACACAATAATTTATTGGTAGAAACTTATTATAATATATTTATATAAGCAGGTGCCTGGTAAGTAGTTAAACCTAAACTGTAGGTATAATAATAATAGCTATTCATATTTACCAGAATTTGAACTCGAAACTGATGCTTTTCGTTGGTTTCTTTTTTTCTTTTTAAATTCAGTTTCTTCAGCGCACGATGAAAGGTCAGTATTAATTTTGCTATGTTACATTTTTTTATAGCTTTTGTATAATTGTCTACAACATGAAAAAAATTACTATAGTTACCTAGTCTATGTAGATAATTTATTAACTACTAACTATTCATATACAATCATACAACAATGAAGAATTTAAAATATTATACCTACCAATTAGACTGGACATAGCACGAGCCTCAAAAAAGTTAAATTCCTTTTTATTTGCTTTTGTCTTAATTCTTACCGCTCTTTCGACATCTATTTTTTTAGTAAATTTTGGCCATCCACAAATACCTTTTTTTAATATTTAACCATTTTTGAGGAACCACTTCCACCGTGTCGTCCAATATAAAATTAACTACGAGCCACATGGTACAACTTTTAACGTTTGAATAAAATCTGGAACCATATTAAAACAAACAATATTGTGAAATAGGTATAAAATTATTATTTTATTTTAGGTTTATTATACTTACGAAGCCAGTGAAATGTTGTTTAGCTGAGGGTGCAACGGTTTAATTTAATTTATAAATTATACAAAAAAAATTAATTTTGTAATAACTGGAACAAAAATACTGGTGTAGCTGGTAGATAATAGATATTATAATAAATTCCTTTAAATGTGAGACAACCTTCTTAACCTCAATTGTTGATGCATTTGGTACATGATTATTATGTTTGATGAACTTCACGATTTTTTCGTTAACAGCATAAACTCGACCTTTGCATTTCAGTTTTTTGCTTTCGGAGCATTTCCAATACACTTTTTCATTATAAATTTTTTCTTGTGTATTTAAAAATACTTTATATTGTAACATTTTTTAATTTTTTTCACTGTTTACATACACCAAACTCATGATGGCATAACTTTAAACGTGTCAAAAGTATTTGAAGTAGGTACACTATAATACTGAAACGATAATAATTTCGGATTTGCCATGCACCTTGTCGACGTACAATGTAAAATGAATATCGCGGTTGAATCCAATATTATCATTATATCTAAGTACAAAGTGAACCACGTCGACGTACTACAGCACTCGCATCTCTACTAATTAATACCTAGGTACTTAAATAATGTGATTGAAATCTTGTATACACTTTTGTGAATTGTTTTAATATACCTAACAATAAAAATATACGTACAACGTATCGGAAATTGCCCATGTTTATAATTTTATTTTATTTTATTAGTTATACGGACTTAGCCCTTCTTGACTTTAACAATACATATAAAAATAAATAAATATTAAAATAACTATTCTTACTCAAATTCCGTTTTTCTTTTATTATTAAAAGTGAAAGTGTTTAAGACTTGTTTCAAGTTTTTACTAACATAATTCAAACCGGTTGATTTATAATTTATAAAGTTTTTAAAAATGTAAGAATACATACTATGTAATATAGATAGGTAACTACTTAACATTTTAACTGAAATACCTACTGAACACTAATTAGATACTGAATAGTGAATAGGGTCTGTTATTTAGTTATTAGTTAAATAGATCCATGACAACAAAATATAAATACCTACACTTTATTATAGAACATTAAACAAGAACGAATTGCAAAATGTCTTAAGTCATATGAAGTCATATCTAGAATGGTGGTGATGTTTGTATTGGCATTGAATATTTTCTGCCTTTAGGTAGTATGTATAGGTACTTAACTTATTATTATTAATTTTGAATTGATAATAGATATTATTTGATTTTGAAAGTTTTTTTTTCAGTCCGGCCTTCCCTGACAACTTCCAAATTAAACTTATGAATTTATTACCTAAAAATCAAAACATTTCTAGACTAAAAAATGGTTGATTTGTTTATATTGATATTAAAATGGTTCAAAAACTTCAAAATAATTATATTTAATTTATTATGTGGTACCTATATTTCAAACTAAATAGCTAGGTAGGTAGTTAATTAACCTGAAAAATGTATTTTCATTTATCAAAAAGTCATGTTAGGAGGGACTCTTTGTACTTTCCTTTTAAGATAAAATTATATGTTCGCAACTTTTGTACATTTTGCCAATAAAAATAATATAGAGAAGATCTAAAAAAGAAATTGATTATATTGTAATTAGATGTACCTACCTATGTCGAGAATCATTGGTTTATGGTATAATAAATTCCGTAATTTTAAGGTAGGGACACACTATTATCACGTCGTTATTTCGTTAACTCACGTCACATCACCCACGTGGTTTGGCCACATTTGGTTACACAGTGTATTGACTTTCATTCAAGATGGAGTGTGCTAGTTCAACTAGTTCTTCTGATTGGGAATATGATTTAGACAATGCTGCTGCTTTTATCGTTATAAGTGAATAAAAGAAAAAAAGGCCAGAATGGGTTCACAAAACTAATACAAGACGAGAAGAACTTGGGGAATTCAATCGATTAGTGCAAGAGTTAAGTGAAGACAGTCATAGATTTCACATGTACTTCAGAATGAAAAAAGAAGAATTTGAAAACCTTCACGAGCTGATCAAAGACGAAATACATAAACAAAACACACAATTTAGAAAAGCAATCCCTTCACGAGAACGATTAGGAGTTTGTATAAGGTACACATTTAAGTGTATAATAAAATAATATAAAATACATGTTCATTTTTTTAATACAGTTCATTTAATGTAATTTATTGAAATTAATTTATGTTTATTATATATTATGTTGATAAACGAAAATTGTTTCATTAATAATTAGAAAATTTTATGTCATGATTCATGTTTAACATTTCCCCAAGTGTGGGCTTGTAGTGAGATTGAAGTTCTTCATATGTTGAATGCTGAGATGATGATGTAGTTGCTTCAGATGGAAAAGGAGAAGAAGTAGATAGAGAAGCTGTTTGGTTACTCGTATTTCTAATTTCCGCTTGGAGAACAGAATTACTTAACAATAATTTAATTTTAGCCTGTTCTACTGGTGGTAATGGTGTTGTCATTTTAGACATGTTTAGAAAAAAAATATCTGTTTCGTCCATATTTTCAAATACAGTAGGAAGTTTTGGTTTCATGATTTTCTCTTCTTGTTTCGCATTTCTTGAAGCTGCGTTTTCTTTCATTATTTCCAATATTTGATTTGTCGGATTATTATTATTGCTGTTGACTTTTTTGATTTTTTTAAGGTTGCTTAAAAACTTTTGCTCCAGCTTTTTCAGGATGTTTTATTTGGCCTGTCCCAGATGTATCATAATTTTCAAGTGGTTGTATATCCTGGACCTGATTCTCTATTCCATCTACATATCCCTCTTCTGTTAAGATTTCTTCAGTTTCATCATTATTTTCATTTATATCCTGCAGTGGTTTATCATTTGAATTGATATTTACATTTGTACCATGTTCTTCATTTAAAAATGAATTATTCAAATTACTTGTAGTCCTAAATAAGTAATTATTAACTTATTAAAATTATATTAAAAAAACTCTAAGAAAAAAATATGAATTATTTTCGTACATACTTTCTATTTTCTAAGTATGGTAAAACAAAAGACATCTGCTGTTCAAATTTCCAAGGAGCAATTTTTTTTGCAGCCTGTCCACTTTTTTTTTCAACTCACTGCGTTACAAAAACACCGTCTTAAGATATATTACCTAACGATAACAAAGTGAATCATTATGCTGACTATTTAACAGACGCGTACATTTCAGAAAATGCTACATTTCCACTACTTATTTGGGCAAAATCATCATCTTCGTTATTACGAACTACCAATTCATGTGAGTCATTCCATTCGCATTTTAAAGACAATTTTTAAAAAGAAAAACCAAATATATTTATGTGGCTCAATATTGTGAAATAAATTCTAACTGATATTTATTGTAAAATAAGAAGTATTCATTCTCCGAAAAAATCAAAAGACTACCGAGCAAACATTTTTCTCTGTCAATTTTTAAACTTTATTTGATGTTGCTAGTACCACTTTAGTCTTATGACTAGTTGGACTGATCTGAAGTAATGGGCTTTGTTGCCACTTGGGCTTGTTACGATGAAATGATATTAGCGCACTGCCTTGGATTCGACGGGTAGGCAACTTAATGTGCACTGCCTTGGAATGACCGGGTAGGCAACCAGATACGACGACGACGACGCTAGGATGGAACTAAAGATACTTAAAATCATTGCCGTTCAGAGGGGGGGGGGGCAACGGGACCATTTTGCCCCAGGCCCCATTGTTGTAATATTTTTAGGAGGCCCCCAAAAAGTCTTGATGTATAATAATTAAAAACAAAGAACTATCACCGATCACCGTTATTGAGACGAAAATTTTCTTCTTTGCGTCATCCACTTAATATTAATACTTAAAATAAAATTAAAATAAAATTTAACACTTATACAGTCATACAATGCGCGAGTAAGAGCATGACGTCCAGTCACGTAGTCAAAACAATTTCCTCCACCGCACCGCTCGTCTATGCCGCCGTTTCTACTTAATAATATTTTAATATATTAGTATAATATGTAGTATAG
>NW_019100766.1:14061-28875 GCF_001856785.1 Myzus persicae
ATAGTTCACGTTAATATAATTAAAATATTATATATTATATAATATTTTAATTTATAATTTCACAATAATAATATTAATAAATATATTATATTTTATACGAGCAGCGGCGCAACGGGAAATTACCCGGTATCCTGGTCGTCCAGTCCGCCCCTGGCATTTTCTATACACCATAAATTCTTCAACATATTTTGACTTCTTTTATTTTTTATGACTTTAGAGTTGTTAATAATAAAAAAAATAATGAAGCATGTGTATTTATCGGGTGCAGAGAAAAAGAAAGCAAAAAATGAAAAAAAACTGAAAGAAGAAAAAGGAAAACGTAATTTACATAATTTTGGTTGGTGTACGTCAAGTAGGAACTTGGCTCAAAATTATATAAACGAGCAAAAATGTGATATTGATGACCCCGAAGTATTAGAAAATGAAAAAGCCCTAAATATTCATATAGGAGAGTCCAAAAAAAGTAAAATTGATGATACAGTTGTTCCATATCCAAAAGAAATTAATGAAAACGTTGTTAACACACAAAATAATGAGGTAGTTGAATGTGTACAAATGAACGAGAATGAAAGTGTAAAGGAATTAGATAAAAATGTTATTGACAGAAATATAATTTGTTCCAAAAGCATTATTGAAGCTAATTCTAACAAACAATCTGACGAATTGTTTAAATTAAGTAACGATCCAGCAACTTGGAAAAAACTTAGTTCGTCAGATCGCGACTATTTAGCTGCAGTTGGTCCACCTACTATGCCATCAAAGATTCCCCATGATAAACATGAGAATCGCTCTTTTCCCATCTCACTTTTACAAAAAACCTTACCAAATAAAGAAACAATAAATCGCGACTGGCTTGTATGGAGTACACTAAAAAATGCTTTATTTTGCTTTCCGTGTTGTCTTTTTTTAAGAGATGATGAATTTGAGCCATCGGGTTTATGTAGAAATGGTATTGGAAATAATTGGAGAAAACTTTATGACAAGATCGATAACCACGAAGGGAATACGAAACACATAGAAAGATATTTATTATGGAAGGACTTGGTAGAAGCAATAAATGGTAGGAAAGGGATCGACAAAGATTTGCAAGTTTCTATTAACACAGAGAAAAAAAAATGGAGAAAACTCCTTCGGGTATTAGTAGATATCACATTGTTTTTAGCAGAAAATAATTTGCCATTTAGAGGCATACACTCAACGATCGATCATGATGAATGTGGGCTTTTTATTTAAACTGCAAAATTAGTTAGTCATTACAGCGAAACAATGAAAAATCATTTGGACACTATTAAGGAATATAAAGACAGTGGTAAAAAAATGTCTGCTCACTATCTATCTCCACGAAGTCAAAATGAGTTTTTGGAAATTTGTGCCAAAAAAGTTCAACAAAAAATTATTGAAGAAATAAAAATATGTCAATATTATTCAATTATTGTAGACGGTACTCCAGACGTGTCACACAAGGAACAATTGGTATTCGTTATAAGATATGTTTTTGAAAATGCTGGGACTTGGGATATACAAGAACGATTTCTAACAATGGTTGACTATGAAAAAAAAACAGGAGCTGATATTGCAAACAAAATAGAAGAAATTTTAGTTGAATGCAATTTAGATTTAGCACTATGCAGGGGTCAAGGTTATGATAATGCAGCAAATATGTCTAGCAAATACAACGGCGTGAAAAGTAAAATAATAGAGAAGTATCCTCAAGCTTTGTTCTCACCATGTAGTGCTCACTCTTTAAATCTATGTGGAGTACATGCGATGGAAACCAGCCTAGAAGTAAAAACATTTTTTGGAAACATTCAAAAGCTATACAACTTTTTTTCTTGTAGTCCATCAAGATGGAAGATACTTCAAGAAACTGCTGGTCTTTCACTACATTCAATATCAACTACTAGATGGAGTGCCAGAATTGATGCTGATAGTCCATTATCTAAAAATTATTCCAGTATTCTAAATTCACTTGATCGTGTTAAAAATAAAATTAATCTACCTGCAGATAATCAAGCAGAAGCAGTTGGTCTAATTTCATGGTTACATTCCTTTGAATTTATATTGTTAACAAATATCTGGTACAAGATTCTTCAGTGTATTGATGATCGTAATAAAATTCTTCAAAGCAAAAAAACTTCAATAGATGAAAGTTCGATGCATTTTCAACAATTAGCTACAGAAATTCAACAGATAAAAGTCTCTTGGAATGATTTATTACTGGAGTCTCAATCAGTAGCTTCCGCTTTGAATTTAACGACAGAATTTAGATTAACTTCAAGAGTTCGAAGAAAAAAACATTTTCACGATGATATTTTAGATGAACAGCCTTTCCATGATATTGAAAACAAATTTAAAGTTGAAGTGTTTGTAACCGTATTAGATAGGCTTTTATCAGATATTTATGGTATTCAAGCAAGTATGGAGAAAATAACAAGCACATTTTCTTCAATAATCAGTCCACCAGATACAGAAGAACCAAGTGCTGAATATTTCAAGGCTCAAGCTGATATAATTTCAAGTGTATATCCTAATGACGTGTGTGCTAATGTATTAAAAGAGGAACTACGAATTTATTTCAAAATACACAAAGTATCAACAATTATTTTTAACGATAGCGAAATTGCATCGATTTCTATTCTTAATCAAATAAATAAGAAAGGACTTCAAAATATACTACCTCAAATATGTATTTGTCTTCGAATACTTTCTACCATTCCCACGTCTGTGTCAACGGGAGAAAGATCTTTCAGTAAACTGAAATTAATAAAAAGTTATTTACATTCAACTACAGAAGAAAACCGCTTAAATCATTTAATACTTCTCTCCATCGAACACAAGTTGGCAAAGACTCTAGATTATGATGATGTTATAGACAGCTTTGCTGAAAAAAAAGCTAGGAAAAAGGTGTTCTGATATACATTTTAATATTTTATTTAAAATAATAAAATAATATACGTAAATTTTTTTTAATTTTCATAATCTACCTTATCTATTTATTTAATCCTATTAACATCCAAGTTAATATTTTTCCTTGAATATTTATAACTATCTAGGAATAAATTGTAGTTTTTTGTATACATGGTAATACATTGCTAATAATGTATTGAATAATATTAATATAAATAACATGAATAATATTCAATTCTATTATGTAAGTATGTAATGCTATAGGTACATGAATTTAAATGAGCTTGATTGGTTAAGGTTTGGAAAAATACGTTTATAAACATTTTGTTATTCTCAGTGAGTATTTTGTTTATCATATCTTATTATTATGGTTGAAGGGCTCCCAAATTAATTTGCCCCTGGCCCCGAAAACCCTTGGGACGGCCCTGCTTAAAATTACCGGATCAAGGAAGTTGAATTTGTACACAGGAATAAGGAAGATGAATTTAGTTATATGGGGGGGCGGATGTCTTGGTGGTCGGAATCGGTTTGGTGCAATGACCACCAAGCTTACATAAATTGGCGAATACTTAAATCTACCCTTAAGTCTACGATGATGATGATGATGATGATGATGATGTGGATGAAAGCTGCAACAAATGACAGACGACGGCGAATGGACTCGACGACCTTGGCGGCCTCTCACACACCACGGCGGGTGCTGGCGGTCTTACGCATCAACTGATGGCACCAATGATTGGAAAGCACCGTCCTGCGATGTCTGAATGACGAGCTGATGAGACGAGTTGTAGGTACACGATAGTGATACCCAACCAGAAATACAATACAACTCACGTAAATGCTGGTAATGATGGTGTTTTATTGTAATAATAAATTATACAACGGCTTCGTGTCGCACTGACTCGGCCGGTACAGAATTGTATATGTGTCGCAATGACAGAACAGGTAATAAAATTATACGATTACGCGTTGCCGCAGTGGCAATGAAACAAATAATTCCACGTTGCTCCAATAACAGCAAAAATATGAAAACAAAATGTTTAAATTCACAAACCAACAAAATAATACTCTCTTACAATTAATATATATACGACGGTGTGATATGAAAAATTTAACGGTAAAAATTAATAACAACAATAAGGGCGTTGGTCGCGTAATCACAACAACATTAAAAACAGATAATATAAACAAAAGCAATATGACGACAACGATAACAATAATAATAAATTAATTTATACAGGTGATTATAATTCACATACCTGTCGAGTAACGATTAAATGAGGATGAGGAAGAGGGAGAGAGATAAGACTGGTCGCCGCCGCTGTACTGTTTTGCATATCGCTTTCACGACAATGTGTCGCGGCAACATGCCGGCCCCCATTAAACCCTTCACGGGTTTAATTGAAATTCTCGTTGACCGGGTAATAAGCAGAGTTTGTGAATTGGTCGATTCATTTCTGTGGTTGCTGTTTTTACTGTAGCGACACGCACGAGACCATCAGGCTTATATTGAATTTTAATATCAACTTCAGTTCCAATCGTCGATTAGACAACACGTCCGTTGCGTTTACCTGTTTTATCAGTTTACTTACGTAATATTGTTCAAAGTTTAATCAGTTTGATCGCATCAGTTCGGTTTTCTTATTATAATGGTTTGAATGCTATTAGCTGTGGTGTTTGCGAGCTACAATTTAATGATCTCGACGCTCAATTAAAATGTGACAGTTGCCCGAGTCTTGTTCATCACAAGTGTTCCGGGTTATTAGCTTCTGAGATTAAATGTCTTCTTTTGAAAAATCGTAAATTAAAATATTTTTACGATTCGTGCGATAAAAGACTAAATGAATTACCGCATTTGAAAAAACTAATCAGTGCTTTGTTGGTTGAGGTTGAAAATCTTAAGAATAATTCGTGTTCTTCGAGATCTGACGAATTTATTATAAACGAAATGAAATTTTCGGGCTGCGAATGTATTATTTTATAATATTCCGGAATGTACGTCTAGTAGTATTGAAGAAAGAGTACTTCACGATAAGGAAGAAATATCTAAAATTATCAAAGGTACATCGTCCGATAACAAAAGTCTTATCAACCCAAAAACATCGCCCAATTAAAGCAATTTTCTCTTCAGCTGGTGACGCTTTCGATATATTGAAAAATAAGAAACATATTTTATCTCTCCTCCCTCCTAATTCTTCAAATATTGGTAGTAGTTCAGATTGAACACTATTTCAACGTGAACAAATGAAGAAATTACGGGATCAATTAACCGCACGCCAATCCAGTGGTGAACAAAATCTCACTATCAAATTTACTTAAGGTATACTGGGTATTGTTAATATTGATAAAATTGTAAATAATTCTCAAAATTTATAAGTTTACATGCTAATTACCAGCATGTTAGAGGTCTTTTGACCAAATTGTTTTATTTTCGTAATTGTACAAGTGTTTTTGATTGTGATTTATTTATTTATTACTCCTGACCGAAACTTGGCTGAATACTAAAGTTAGTAATGCAGAATTAGGTCTCAATAATTTTCATAATTTTCATATGGACAGAGAAAATGAACAAGAATCTAGCTGTGATGGTGTATTAATTGGTACACGATCTGGTATAAAATGTAATCGAATTGATGTACCAATTATATTAGGATCGAACAAATGTTTTTATAAATTATTTTTAGGTCCATTAAAATTTTAGTTATTTGTGTTTATATTCCTCCTAATATCAGTAGAGACATTTATTATGAACATTGCGATTTGGTTGAGAACATTACTTCAAGTAACCCTGACCATAAAATACTTATTTTTGGGGATTATAATTTAAATAATTTTGATTGGACCTCTCTAGTAATCCATCATACTGCAAACGTTGTTGTTAATACGTTTATACAATATTTACACATAAAGCAATTAAATTTTATAAAAAATAAAAATGGTAGAATTCCACATCTTATTTTTAATGATATTGATAAAATAATGGTCAATAAAGGGTGTTCTTTTGTCCCTTTAGCTGATGAACACCATCCTCCTTTAGACTTAATATGTAATTTTGATCACTTATTTGTGAATGATGGTACGAATCAATTTACTTTTTATAACTTTCTTAAATCCGATTTTTCTAATTTTTCTAAATGTTTGTCTAGTATTGATTTCAATCATTTATTGAAGGATTTGAATATTGACTCTGCTGTCAATAAATTTTATGAAATTATAAATCATTTTATTGAATTGTTTGTTCCTAAAATTAAAATATTTAACAACCAGTGTCCCTCTTGGTTTAATGCGGATTTACGTAAACTTGTAAAATTAAAAAAATTGGCTCATAGAAAATTCAAAATAAGTGCTTTACAATCTGATTATCTTGAGTTTTCCAAACTACGTAAAGAATGTAAGATTATGTCAATGCATAATTTAATAAATAATAATAATATTTAATTTAGAAAATAAAATACTATTAGAAGTAAAAAAAATTTGGAAATACATTAAACTGCTTAAATCTAATAAATCTTCCATTCCCGAAAATATTTCATATAATAATATTACGGCCAGTAGTTATAAAGAGTCTGCTCAATTATTTGCGCAATATTTCTCAAGCGTATAATCTACGTCTGATACATTTAGTAATGTATTTACTAACTATGACACTGATAATATTATTTCCAATTTAAATTTATCCTCTTGGTATATAAGTGAGAATGAAATTTTTGAAGCTTTAAGCTCACTGAATGTTTTTAGTAGTGCGGGTCCTGACTCCTGACGGTATACCGCCGAGTATTTTAATCGAATGCAAAAATGTTCTTACTGTACCTTTACATAATCTTTTTAACTTATCCTTGTCTTCTGGGTCTTTTCCAACTGTTTGGAAAAAATCATTTTTGGTCCCTATTTTTAAAAGTGGCGATAAATGTAATATTATAAACTATAGACCAATTTCTTAATTATCTTTAATACCAAAGCTGTTTGAGTCTTTAATCACAAAAAAATTATGTAATTTACTATCTAATTACATTTGTCTTAACCAACATGGATTTCGGCTTTAAAAATCTGTGTCTACGAATTTGTTGACTTACCATACCGATTTAATTAACTCCGTTGAAAATGGCGTACAAATTGATTCAGCTTACACAGATTTTAGTAAAGCCTTCGATAAAGTAAACCATTATTTACTAATAATTAAGCTACAAAGATTTGGTCTTCATGGTAATTTTGTTAATTGGTTGACATCCTACCTAACGGATAGATGTCAGTTAGTTAAGTTGTCTAATTCATTATCTAAGGTTATTTTTGTAAGTTCCGGAGTACCCCAGGGCTAGAACTTAGGGCCATTACTATTTAATTTGTTCATAAAAGATTTACGATCGGTTCTCGATTTTCCAGCCAATGTGTTAATGTTTGCAGATGACACCAAATTTTATTCTACTATTAAAAACCAAGATGATGCACTTACTCTTCAAGCTAATTTAAATAAGTTTAGTATTTGGTGTGAACAAAATAAATTACCAATTAATATTGATAAATGCAATGCTATCTCTTTCACTAAAAAAATATATCCTATAAATATTAACTATCAAATTAATAATATTAATATTAACAGAGTTGAAATGGTTAAAGATTTGGGTGTTCTCTTTAATATTAATTTATCTTTCTCTATTAATACAAATATGGTTATAAATAAATGTTTTAAAATGCTGGGTTTTATTTTACGAAATACTAAGGAATTTAAAAATGTATTTACATTGAAGATGCTCTATTGTTCTCTTGTTAGGTCATATACTGAATTTGGTTCAATAATCTTGGCTCAAAATTGGACTGATAAATTGGTTGAGAATTTCAGTATAAATTCCTTAAGTCTATAGCGTTTCGTTTAAACTTGCAAATGTCTAGAGATTTATTTTCATTATTAGCTAATTCTATTTATATTCAGCCTTGTGAGGTTAGGTGTAACGTCATGTTTATTTATGATCTTCTTAATAATTATATTGATTATTCTGATTTATTAAGTAAAATTAGTATTTGTACTCATAGTTATTCGATTCGAAACTCTTGTTTATTTTTTGTACCAAAAAAAAATATGTTCAGATTCATTTTTTCCTAGAGCTCTATTATTATGTACTAGTTCTAACTTCTAAGTACTAGTAAGTTCGAACCTTACAAAAATGACAAAGATTATTGTCACTATGGAGCCCGGCAAAGTTATACTAAGTTAATATAGCTATTTATGTTTAATCTGTTAAAAACTATATAAAAAATGTCTGATTTTAGGGAATGCTCTGCAAGGGTTGCAAGCAAATAATTAAAATGAATGATAAAAATCATATTTGTTCATTTGGTAAGTTATAAGATTACTACATATTAAATCAACTTTAATTCAGATTTAATTAGTGTATGTTCTGTTTTTAACAATTTAATTTCAAAGCTAGAAAACTATGTTAATAAATTGTTAATTATTACTCAAAACAATTTTAAGATTTTCCAAACTCGCTTTTAAACTCAAATATAATAAAAAGCTCTTGAGTTTCCATGATTAATAATCTTACTTTTAAAATGTATAATAGCTAAATTCAATGAGTACCTAATTAATATAGTATAATATAGCATAGGTGTGCACTCAGGTGCCAACGTTGTTCAGTGTTAGGTACCAATTGGTTTTTTTAAAAAACTATTTAATTATTTTCATTAATGCTTTTAATTTGTGGTTCACACTTTACTATAGTATATAAATCAACTAAAACATCTATAGTATTAACTTAACGATTTCCAGTTATTTTGAAAATAATACATTAAGTTAAATGCACGTGTATACATAGGTATTTTAAACAATATATACAACTAATTGATTAAATGACTAATTAAATCATTACAAGCTACAGTTATTGGGGTGTATTTTGAAGGAATAGGAAAGTTCATTTTTGGTCAAAGTATTTAGTTATTTTAAACAAAATGCAATTTCCACTTTAAATGTAATCTAGCCAGCCGCACAGGTGGTAATTAATAATGTAATTAATTAGTTTTTACAGTTATACATACTTATGAATAATATAAACTTGATTTTTAACTTAGCAAATTAGTTTTAAAATCAACTGTAAAAAACGAAGTTATGATAATGGATTTTTAACTAACTACTTATATAATAATAATGATAGTTTGTCTTTATTATATTGTACACAATTTAATAATAATACAATTATATGTTTTCATAAAGTGTTTATTTTCTTTTAACTCAAGCTCAGCGACCAGTATTCCAGCACATAAAACCTATAGGTAAGATGACGATAATTTGAAAACATAATGTTGCAAAATTGTTTTTAGTATTATTACAGATAATAAGAACCCTGTTGCAAGCAGGGAAACTCGAAAATCTTAAGATTGAGATGAAAACGTCTCAAAATTGATATTTTGGGGATAAGTGAAATGAGATGGAATGGTCAAGGTGACTTTATATCGGGCGATTACAGAGTCATCTACTCCGGTGGTGATAATGGAAGAAATAGAGTTGGCATTATTCCGAATAAAAAATGGCCACAATGTGTGAAAAGTCACTTTGCTTACGATGACAGATTGATAATGATCAAATTGAAGTCTGTTCCTAATGACATCACAATAATACAAGCATATATTCCAACAGCACAAGCGAACGACGAAGAAGTAGAGGAAATCTACGGAAAGATAGAAGAACTCATTAGTCTAACAAATAATAAGGAAAATTTAATTATCATGGGGGATTGGAATGCGACTGTGGGTAAAAATACAGATGGTAGAGAAGTTGGTAAATATGGACCCGGAACGAGGAATGAAAGAGGTGCCCGACTTGTTGAATTTTGCAGACAACATAATTTAATTATACCCAATACTTTATTCATGAATCATAAAAAAAGACGCTATACGTATAAAATGCCAGGTGATATTAACAGATACCAATTAGACTATATCCTGGTAAAGAAAAGGTACAACAATCAGATCAAATCGAGTAAATCTTACCTAGGAGCTGATATTGATAGTGACCACAATCTGGTAATGATCAAGTCCGTATTGAAATTTAAGAAGTTAGGAAAACCAAAAAATAAGGTTCATAAATGGAATTTGCGTCAACTAAAGCAACCAGAAATAAGAAAACTGTTCGAAAAGAAATGCAAAGAAAAGCTTGAAACCCAAGGTAAGCCGAGGACAGATGATTGTAATAATATAGAACGTAGATGGCGTCGCATAAAAGAATCTATTGTACAGTCTGCAAAAGATATATTAACTAGAAAGAAACCAGCACCGAAACGCGACTGGATATCAATGGAAATAGATGAAGATATAGAAAGAAGTAGATTGCTTAAAAACAAAACAGATGAAGAATGTAAAAAACAATATAAGACGTTAAGAAATAAAATAAACCGTGAACCAAAAAAAGCCAAAGAAATGGGGATCGAACATAATTGTGAAAAAATAGACAATATGATGAAATACAATCAACATGACAAGGCATATAAACTCATCAAACGATACTTCAATGAAAAAAAGTCACAATGCACACCCGTAAAGGACAAAGAGGGAAATTTACTTATAGACGAAATAGCGATAGCGAATAGGTGGAAAGAATACTTAGAAGAACTATATGGAGAAGAAGAAAACACCGACTTACTCTTTGAAAATCTAAACGACGGTGACTTTAATTCAAATGCAGATACAAGGATCCTAAAATCAGAATTTGAAGACGCACTTAAAAAAATGAAGAAAAACAAAGCACCAGGCCCAGACGAATTAAACACAGAACTTCTAAAACAGACAGGGGATGAAATAAAAAACGCTCTGTACGAACTATTATGTCAAAAATATGAGACTGGAAAAATTCCAAGAGATTTTGTATGTAGTAGACTAGTTATCCTACCAAAAAAACCCAGATCCAATAATAGTGAGCAAAAGGAAAAGTAAGAGGATAGAAGCTATATTAGCAAACGATCAATATTGGTTTCCGGAAGAACAAAGGAACCAGGGAGGCTATTTTAGGTCTGAGAGTAATACTTGAAAAACAAATTGAAAGACAAAAAATCACTTATATGGCTTTTGTATACCCAGAAAAAGCATTCGATAGCATAAATTGGACAAGTCTTTTTAGAACTTTGGAAGAAACGGAGATAGATTTTAAAGACAGACGTATTCTCTATAAGATTTATGAAGAACAAGCAACCATTATTAATATTAATACAACAACAGGTGTGAGACAAGGGTGCCCACTTTCACCTGCATTGTTCAATGTATTTATTGAAAAAGCAATAAATGTCATAATATATAGTATATTTAGAACAAGAGTAATTGGAGTGAAAATAGGAGGGGTACTAATAACAATGCTTCGCTTAGCTGATGATATAGTCGTTCTTGCAACATCTAAGAAAGACTTACAAGCAGCATTAAATGTAATGAATATTACGTTCAGAGAATATAGTCTGAAAATAAATGCAGCCAAGACCAAAGCCCTAGTATGCTACTAGAAAAACATACCATCTATAAATATATCGTTAGAAAACAAAGAAATTATCCAAGTAGACAATTTCAAATACTTAGGCAGCATTATAACAGACGACGGGAAATCAATTAAAGAAATTGGAAGCAGGATAGGTCAAGCAAAGAATACATTCCTCAAAAAGAGAAAATTACTAACATTAAAAAATATAAACATAGTAACGAAGAAACGGCTAATAATACGTCTGGAGGGTAGCATCATACGGAAGTGAGACCCGGACGATTAATAAGAGAGAAAATTATATGTTAGAAGCTTTCGAAATGTGGTGTTGGAGAAAGATGCAGAAAATAAGCTGGATTGATAGAATATTAAATGAAGACATCCTGAGGACAATAGATGAAAAACGAAAATTGATAGGCATTATAATGAGAAGGAGATGGCAGATAATAGGACACACGTTAGCATGGAGATGAACTGCATAGTATAATAAGAGGAAGACCTAGAACGAGATACATTAGTCAAATAATGCAGGATGCAGGAGTCACTTCCTACAAGGAACTGGAGAACATAGCGAATGATAGGGAAAAATGGAGAAGTTTTTTATTGTAAAACATTTGGTCAAAAACCAATCTACGGATTGAAAAACTAAAAAGAAACTGATAATAATCATTTTAAATATATAATTGTACCTAATTTTAGCTCAACAGACACCAATTTCAAAAAATATATTTGAGTATTTTATTGAGGAATTTTTAAGTGACACTGAAGAAGAAGAATCTGCAGCTAAAGTAGTTAAAACGTCCTTAGAAACACAAATCAGAGAACCTGAACCTGATGATGACGATGATTCAGAAGCGATGTCGAAATTAATTAATGTGATTCGCGAACGTCATCCAATGTGGGACCATAGGCTTCCGTCATCAGCTCGATTCGAACCCGTAAAAAAATCATTATGGAACGAAATATATGTGGAATTCAGTGGTATGGTTGTTTGATTATCTAAAATGTATGTTTAAATCATAAAAATATTTTTAATATTTAATGAAATATATTAACAGGAGTATATTCAATTGAAATTTTGAAAAAAGAGGCTATATCTAAGGGAAAAATATACGAGGGAAAATAAAAAACCCAAAAGTGGCAGGTTAAAAGAAAAAGAAGTTTGGTGCAGATGCAATCTTTGCAGTTTTTAGATGGTGTCAACACAAAAAATAAAAAGTAAATATTACACTAATTTTAATATACATTTTTCCCATTAGGTACACATATTTGGTATACTGAACCATTTTTCAAGTACCGACTATTTGTAGTATACCAAAGTATCTTAGGCACGTCACCGAGTAGGGGGTCTTAAGTGGCCTTGCCCCCCAAGAAAATTTAGTGGCCCCGAGCTGGCCTCCTCTATTTTATTTTTTTATATCTTAAATATTATGGCGTGTAATTGATTGATAGTAAAATAAACATGCCTATCGTAGAATTGTGTTATTTTTTATAATTTTTCTATGAATTTTAGGTTTATTTTTCAACTAACTACAGTTAAGCCAAAAAAAAAAATTGTTCAATTAAAACAAAGTTGTATTATTCCTTAGAACCACGAGTAACTTTTCATTAGCTGCAGATTCAGATACTCCAAATATAGAACCAATACCATATAAAAGTAATTTGATATTTAATTAATATTTACAATAATCACACACCAAACTACTTTGTTATTTCATGTCCATTTTAAAAAGGAAGAAAGGTGATATATCCTTTCAGGAAGCCATCCTTAAAGAGATGAAAGCATCGAGGCCAATTCCACATCAAGTATATGAACAGCCTCAAGAAGTTAATGATCCTCAAGACATTAATTTTGCCAATTATGTGGTAAGTCTCATGAAGAAATTCCAAAAAAAAAAAACCGTGCTTCAAAGTGAAATAATAACAAAAATAGTTCAATACACCGATGGTTGAACACATTAATAATTTTTTAAAATATTAATTTTATATTAATTATAATATAATATTATATTAATTTAGACATATCACAAAATGAAGAATCAGGCATGCAAAATATAAGAGGTATAAGAAGAAATTGTACACGTGAAGCTTTTGACATACGAGAACATTTTAAAAACTATTTTAACTCCACTGCTGGTAGTGTACCTTGGCAACTTAATTATGTACGTAGAGGACGACTTCTAACTGATAATGACTAGTAAAATTTAATATTTTCTTTTTATAGTTTAAATACTTAATTTAATAATAATCATTTCGTATTTGTATATGATTAATTTAAGAATAATATCTACTGCCTACTATTCATATTATGATTATTATTATTTATTATTATAATTATTATTATACACATTACACAGTGTCATTATTATTTTGCAATAAAATACATTTAAAAATTTGTTATTTTAAACCATATGATTAAATAATTTTACTTATAATATTTGAATTTTTTATTATTTATATAAAATATTTCAGTAAGTATGAATTATTGTAAACATAGGTTATTATTAAATTGTTCATAACTATGATTTAAAAATAATACAATTTCTAAAAAAAGATAAGAACATAATATTGTATTTAATATTTTAAAGTACCTATTTATAAGCTAACCTTGCATTTGTAAGGTATTTTCATTTGTAAGTCTTTTGTAATTCCCTCCCGATTTCTTCCCATGCTTCCTGACGGATATGTTGGTCCCTATAGCTGGTCAATTTATAATTGAATAAAACTTCGTGAAGTCTCACTTATTCTATTAATTTTTCTTCCATATCGAATATATTAAACTGAATTGATATAAAACAAGCTTCAATTTTCAACCAGTCAAAGTTCAAAATCGAAATGAAATGTGATATCACGTAACATAAAATATGTGAAGCGATAGAAAAATAGAAACATGATATCACGTGAGGCTCTATGAAATATTACAATATCACGTGAGTGGGGGGTAATATGTTTCTAACATATCAAAACAGTATGTATTAATAGATTTTACATATTAATCATGTGACGTGACGTGACGTGAGCTAGAGAAATAAGACGTGACCTCACGTGACGTGATAATAGTGTGTCCCTACCTTTACTTTCCGCTAAATTCCGTTAAATTCCCCCCCCCCCACCGTGGGTCGTATAATTTTATGTGACAATTGACAATATATGAGAAATGTCCATTGTTATATTTTTTTTTAGTTTTTATTATAATTTTTATTTTTTTTCGTGAAGTCAATAATATGATTATTGATAATATGATAACATAATCAAACCCTAGATTTTAAAATATACGAATGGATCTTCGCAGGAAAAAATTTTTTGTGTCCGTATATAATATTGCCTACATTTAGCCCCTTTTTGCAGTTATCAAAATGTGATAACATTGATAAACCGATAACATAATTTTCATTATAAATTATAATATTATATTTTATTATATTAATTATAATTAAAATAGTTAAATGTAGTTAATA
>NW_019100767.1:0-22546 GCF_001856785.1 Myzus persicae
GTATCACTATCAGAAGCAGTGGCGCTAGCAGTACCAGGTAAAACCATATTGGGTTTCTTGCTAAAAGAAGACCCCGCCGGGGAATCAGCAGGCCTCTTGGACGACGATGTAGGTGTCTCCATATTATTACCGCTAGTTGAAAAATTATTATCGAAGTTATCGACGTGCTGGTGATCAGTACGCAATGGTCGGCTCGAGTCAGTGTTATTTGTTGATTTTGTTGTGGCGGTATCAGCTGGTTCTGCATTACCCTCGGACTCTGCTCCTTGTGCGTCGTTGTCCTTTTGTTCTACAAATAAACGTCGTCACAGAGTTAGATTATATTATACACATTTACTGAAATTGTAATGCATGCTTACCTTGTTGTTCACGACCGCACTGTGGATATATTATTGCGCTATTACTGCCAGTAATCGCTTCGTGTGTACGTTCTGCTATGTTTTTGAGTCCAAGGCCAACAATTGTGGCAATGTTACCATAATATTTATCGGTAGTATTCATTGCTGCCAACATTGATTTTTTATCTGCCTCCCATACTTGATCTTTTGTCGGGTTGGTCATATTGTTATAATCCACATCGTGTTGAAACGTGACCTTGTCCATTACAGTTTTTGGTAACGAACATCCAATAAACTTATTATTCGCATCATATAACTTATTACCCGGTCCTGTATACGAACTGCCAAACCACGTGATACCACCATTATCACACGCCCATGGATTAAACGGTAAGTTGTTATTCAAAAATAATTCATTTCATTACTTTCGGTTTATTTTTAAAACCATATTAGACATAATTATAACTTTTGTGATCTTAAAAGTAAACTTTTGAGGTTACATAGTTGGATATTTTTATATGATGATAATGCAATAGATATTTATTATGTGAAGTATATTTAGTAGTTTTATTTTAGTAATTTTTTAACACCATAACATATGGTTGCGGGTTGGTAAAATGAGTAATAACATACTATAATGACCAACAATGCATGTCTAACCTATGTTTATGATGTGAATTTGTTTATGATTTGAATTTGTTCAAACCATATCTGTAAAAAGCTATTAATCAGTCAATTTTATAATTAAAGTCCAACT
Organism: Myzus persicae; assembly: GCF_001856785.1. Lineage (NCBI taxonomy): Eukaryota > Metazoa > Arthropoda > Insecta > Hemiptera > Aphididae > Myzus > Myzus persicae. The sequence goes on from NW_019100767.1 coordinate 1,096, forward strand.
ATTGAATATGTTGATTTTAGTTTTATATAAGTAGTTATTATTAATAATATAAAAATTATTATTATACGATTTGTAGAGACAACCCGTACGTATTTTTATTTCCTATCTTATATTATTTTATTAAAATGTATTCTATTATTCTGTGTGAGATTTCGAGATTATTTTTTAATTTTAATGATCTTGTACATTATAGCTTCAATGTACAATTAAAGTTAAAAATAGACATTGAAGATCCGAAACAATACAGTATACGTACCCTCGATTTATGTAGGAAACTTGTTTTTAAAAAAGCAAAATTCACAATGAAATTATTCATCGCTGTTATTTATAACGTTTCCATATTACAAGTGAAAAAAAGTTGAATTCACAAACTAATAATTAAATATCTTTCAAATAAAAAGCACACACATATTTAATGGTATTTTTAAATATTCACTCTTAAATATGCAAATAGTCAATATTTTTATATCCATACATCAGAATTCATAATTATTTTCATTTCTGAGCAGTGGAGAAAATTTAATACATTGAATACAAGTTACAATTATATATTTCATATTGTATAGAATGTTGCATTATTAATAACTTTGGAATATTATGTATTTTTGTGCAGTTGAATTAGGTAAGTATAATTTATGTTAGTTGCCGAATTTTTACTGACCATTTTTCTCGAATGACCAGATAACAAATCGAAAATCAATGTGTAGGTAATTATCTCTATTCGGCTTCTAAAGTACGCTAGATCCTTATCTAGGTATTTAAGTAAAAGTATTCAAATAATTTTGAAGTTCCAAATTCGTATTTTAAATTCTTATTGAAAAGTATATTAAAAAGCAATTTAAATACTTTAGCTCGAAGTATCTCTAATTTAAATCTATTAATTAAGTTCAAATCTTTTTTCGTTTAGTTTTTACTTTTTTCACTTAAGTTTTCATTTTATTTACGTACAAAAATAAAATAAATTATTTCTTATTTTTTTTTAAATTTGTTCTTGCAAATAGATACAACCAAAAATACTAAAAGTTCGACAAAAACATTAGATGTGTATACTTTGATAGTTACTCCAAATGATAGTTGTAAAATATTCCATAAAATTGACGTAACACATGAAAATCAGTTTTGTTTAGATACTAGGTAATAAAATGTATTTATAAAATAAATTAAAGTAGGTATTTGAATGTCTCTGTAATTACTTTTTTTACTGAGCATTTATCAAATATGTATTTTAATTTTTAAAATCTTAAAAATAAATATCAGTGTCTATCTGTACTTAAATTCTTTTAAAAAGTATCTTTTATAAGGTTTCCTACTTCCTAAATCCAGTTTCAAAGTGATGTATGTGAACTGTAAACTTTTCTTGAATAGTTGAATATGTTGATTAACTGAATTCGAACTTTACCTAATCTACAGTGATGCCATTAGATTATATCTATTCAATTCATCTTCAGATACATTTCATAACGATGTCTTCATTTATCTGTCAGTCAACAATATTGTGAACTTTAAAATATAAAATTTAATATATGGAAAAAGAAAAGAGTCGTTCAATCTTTTTTCATTTAATAGTTGTACCTAATATTTCAGTCTGCATTGATTTTGTAGCAATAGCTGGTGTAATATATAAATAATATGCTTTATAATTTATAATTTATAATTTATATTATAATAAACGTATGGGGTGAAAAGGCTAGGTGAAGACATGTTCTGGTGTGAAAAATAAACGCAATTAAAATACTACGCGGTAAAACTATTATTAAGCAATCGGTATTTCAAAACGAATAATTCATCCTATAATCGTGAAAACAACAGGAAGTCATTAAAATTCCCAGACAGACGCTCATTAAAAAAAATATCCATATTTGGGTATAAATGAAATTAATCACTGATAAGATATCAAACAACAACACGTTATGACTCACTCAAAAGCCTATCAAATCATACCAATTACCGTTTCTGGTGAACGCCTTCAGTCTTCGGATAAACAGAATTAATCAATAACAAGATATCGAACAACAACACGTTATGACGTAACCAACATTGCACATGCTCACTCAAAGGCCCATCAAATCATATCAAGTACATATACAATTTAATATTAATTTCTGCACGGGCAGAAACACACTACCGAATCCAGAGCAACAATACAATATCATGTCAAAGGCCAAGTGGCTAAGTGTTGCATAATGAACATTTATACCGCCAATAAGGTATACCACATATAACTTCACCAAAAGGCAACTTACAAGAATCTATGCACATTAAAATATGCACGGAAGACATAATGACAGTCATTTTAATTCTACTTCAATAAAGGCACGTACTCCACATACACACAATATTTCAACGCCCGTTCATAATATCATTGCTAAAAAAATGTCACGTAAGTTAAGGAAAATGACAACACATAGGGGTACATGTCATGGCTAGACATATCTTTGCAAATAAAGTAACAAATGCAAAGACCAACGACAATATCCAACAACAGAAGCATTTGAACGCCTGATTCACGTGGCAAACGCAACCAGTCTATGGCAACGCGACGACTATTAAGTGGGGATAAAACAATCGACCTCATATATATACACAACGCGCTAACAACAGCCGCGCTCACTCTCGCTCTATTCTTCACGCTCGTCGGATCCAGCAGCAGCATCACACGATGCACTGTGTCGGCGCAGTGCATCATCACAATCAACGAGGCACACCACGTCCACGCAGCTCGTCTCAAGAAAACGCGAATTTCGTTTTGATTTAATTTCTTTCTCTTTTGATGAAATCAATTAAATTGTTGCGTTTATTCTGACACCAGGTATGAATTCATATTAGTTTATTTCTCGCCATTATTTCGCCATTAAAACTTGTTTAAATTTATTGCACTGCCTTAGAGATCTTTAATTAAAATCATCTTACAATTCTTCCCAAATTAAAAGGCTAGGGACTCAGATGAAATATTCCCAATAAATCGATCCATTTAGTCACTATTATAGGCACCTGACCAATACTATAGGCGCCGCTTGATATCTCATTGTTCATAACGGACATTGGGCTATCAAAGTATATTTGCAGTTTTACGTTTTCGATTATAGGAGTCTGGAACAGGTGGAACTACGCCACAAGTGATTCCTTGTCTCTTAAGAAAACCGAACCTCAAATATATAGGCAAAATCGAGGCCCGAACTCAAAGCACTGCGTTGACCACAATAGACAAATAAATCACTATAAAGGTGTTCTAACACCAACATAAGCACAGAGTGCAAATAATAAAAGAAACATAATCATAGTGACTAATATTCTATTCCTTAATTCCGATCCATCCACTGCATTAAAGTTTTCTAAGCGTAATTAAAGTAAAAAAATAACCGTGGTTATATTGCACCATAAAGGTTAAGAGTAAACGCACTGTATTTAGAGAAAAGAACATAGTATCGTAAAAATCGTAGAGTAATAGTAACGCGCATCAACCCACACCAACCAGAGACGTTACCACCACCACAACAAGGATCCACATCAATACAAGGTAAGTGGATTTAATATTTTCTAATTATAACATCGGTATATAAACTAAAAGGTAATCTAATTACCATATCAAGTAGTAGTATAATTATTATCTGAATTGAAATTTATGGACTATTAAGCCGGGTACGCCCCTATTCTTTCACCGCTTAGCCCCGGTAACTCCTGCTCTTTTTAAATTTGTTAATTTTTATTCTACTACACTGGAATTGTAGTCTTCGAATCTATTCGGATTGATAACTCTAATCTCAGATATGACTAAAATAAATTTTATAAATTCACGAAATAAATTGTCATGAGTGAGAATATTATACACAGTAGACATCTTATAACAATAATTTGACCAAAACGTCTATATTGAGAGATCAAAATGAATTTAAAATAAATGTATTGATAAGAACAATTTTGACATGGAAAAAGTGGAATTACTTTCAGTTTAAATTCAACCGCATAAGATTTATGTACATGGTTATTAATTTATGAAACATTTTTTACAGAGCATGAAGGTACTTATTATTTATTTATTATTAATATGTAATAGGTTAGGTGTTTACTATTTTTTAGGTTCTGTCTGTATACCTGTAATATAAATTAAAAATAGATGTTATTTTTATGAAGTACATACAAATTTGAACACAGTGTACAAAAAAAAATTATAGCTATGTATTTTCAATTTGTTATGTATTCTTTCATGTTTTTTTTTCAATTGCCATCATATAATTTGGCTGTAGCTGTAGATTAGTAGCAAATATTTAGTTAAGTGTTCTGTTTCAAATCAAGATGTTGTATTAAAATTGATTATATTAATCTTCATAACATTAGAATATTTCTATATTGTGTGATTAGATACATGGTAGGTACCATTATGTTATTAGGAAATTGCTATTATAAAAATAAATATGTGAATTGATTATGTGACATTATATTATTATTGATATCAATCACAATAAAACCATAATCATATATATTTGTAATTGTATATTGTAATTGGTTATTATGTTGACAACTAAATATTATTTTCGATAGTTTGTTCATTTGTTGGTGATAATAGAAACTTCATACTTGAAACTTGTATGTTTAATAGTTTTTAAGACAATTAATTAAGCACAAATAAAAATTTTTTTTTTTTATTTAGATATATTTAATGGTACGTATTTTGTGGGTTTTAATTGTATGAAGTCACTGAATATAAAATTCTATATTGACTTCTGTATAAGTAGTCATTATTAATATTTTTTACTAATAATTATTTAACCTTTTGTAGATACTATCAGTACGTATATATATTTTTTATTTGTTTCAATTTATTATAGGTATTTTTCTGTGTGATTCTTCAAGATAATTGATAATATTAATGATTTTGTATATTTTAGCTTCAATCTTTCAATTTGGATAAGATTGCCTATTAACACATATAGAATAACGTTTATCGATTTGTTGTATTCCGATTCCAAAACAGCCCAATTTTACATATGTTATTTTTCAAGCATCACTGATAATTTAAGAATAATATTCATTGAACTTACCGGATAGACCATATTAATAATAAGTAATAACAATATAATTTATCCTAGACTGATATGCAGTCTCCGCTCAGAATCATTTTCTTAATATAATCATATGATATCATTCAATTCAAATTAAATACAATCCATTACACCAACTTAACACCGACACATAATGTACGGCAGAGCGACATCCACTAACCCCCTTCTTTAAATATGCACATAATCAATATTTTTAATAACCACACATCAGAATTCATTCATTTTCATAAGCGATAGAGAAAACTCGAAGAGTCAATCACATGGAATACAACAATAAATTTCATATTGTAACTATTTTTTTGCAGCCGATATTTGTGAGTATATATTATATGTTTATTGCTATATTTGCATGCCAATTATTATAATGTTTCCTTGAATGACCAGATGACACATAATAAATTGTTGTCTAGGTACTTAGGAAATTATTCCACCCAAGTCTAACTTAACATTAAATTCTTTTATTTTATTATCATATTACATCATATAATATATAGGTATATATATCATATTAAAATGATTGTCTTCGGACGAGTTATACATAAATGACTTGACTTTTTGACTCTCTTTCAATCCACGATATTTTGTATTTTAATATTCAACATTTAATACGTGTAAAAAAAAAATAGGTGTTCAATTTTTGATAGTTGTACCTACTTTTTCTGGCAGGTGTATCTTGAGTCTTTCACTCCAAATAATATGACTAAAAATTAATTTTTATCTGTTAAAATGCATAAGATAACTATTTTACCAGAATTTTCACCAAACGAAAAACGAAGAAACAAATGACGTGTGAGATCTTCACAGCTTCACAATTTTATTATATAATTATAAATGTGTAACATATGTGATATATTATTCATTATAACTAGTTGTTATAGATCATTTCAGTACAAAATATCATTCTATCTCGTCTTAATAAAAGTGGCTATACTGATTAGCCTTGTTCACAATCACTTAAAACTGTAGTTGTACGGAACCCTTATGTCGTTCAAAATTTTCAAAAGCCTAGTTTTTATTTATTTGTTTGATTTACTATACCATATTGAATATAATTAATTAATTATTTAAGTTTGGAAAAACAGTTTATGACACTCAGGAAAATTTATTTTTAAAGTAATCATGATGTATACTGTATACATCTGCCGATATACTATATATTTTAATCTATTTTAATTAATTAAACATAATTATTTACAGTAAGTACATGTAAGTTCATACAAATTTAAATTGTTACCGGTTTTAAATGTATTTTCGATATTTTCAATTTTTTTTTACATTAAATACATAATGTACATAAATATATACTATGATTATTACCATTGGTGGTAATAAAAAGGTTTGTTTTGTATTGGACGATAATTATACGAGTAGTTACACTTTAATGTGCTCCATTACAATGAATATCATCTATTTTAACTAGTTAAACATTATTGTCTACAGTACGTACAAGTAAGAGTTATTAATTTATTTTTTAACATCGAAGTTATTATGTATAGAACTTACCTTTAAATTGTTTAGTTTCTGACTAAATATTATTTTTAATGGTTTATTGATGATAATAGTAACATGAATTGCTATGTTTATTTTCTGTGTGTTACTAATTTTAAGCCAATTAATTAAACACGCATAAAACTATTTATATTTTAAATTCATTAAATTCCTTGGTTAGTGTGTTTTTTTTATTGTATTGCATTATTGCAAATTTATGGTCATAATATTTCATAGGAATCGCTGTCATTTTCGCAATAATAAAACATCACCCAAATTAAACTCGTGCATAAGCAAGATACTTTTAACGTAAAAACTATCATAACTAGTCTACCCGTTTTTCTCGTATCATTATTTTTCGATATATAATTTTCATTTGAGACAATAAAATCGCAGCCCTTATTTTGTATTTATTTCAAGTAGGTATGCTTTTAAGAAATTGCGTTTTTGGTTAAACATGGAGGTTATAAATAGTTAGTATAACCTAACAATGAAGATTATCCACCCAACTTATTTTAATGATTTACAATTAGTTTAACTGTAAAATAATTGAAAAGTGATAGTGATAATTCAATTTTAAAATAAAAGTCCCTGTATTAAATATTTTATATTTGATTTTATATAGTTAGTTATTATTATGAAATTTTTAATTACTATTTAAATTTTTTGTAGTGACTCCACGTACGTATATATTTTTGTTTTTGAAGAGTGAAACTTTTTGCAGTAGCGTTATAGTAAAATGGAATAATGGGATTTGCCGTTGAGACTAGAAAGGGTTAGGGGCGAGATGTCCGGATTTTGCCGACTGGTCATCGTGTTCCTTCTATAAGTGCAGCTTATATGTCCGCGCCGGCAAACTGTTTGAACTGACCGGTCGGCCAAAAACGTCATTGTCTGTTTACCACAATCTAACCCCAAAGAAAACCAGACGGCAGACAATAATCATAGACCTTCTACAACTATATACACATTAATTGTGTATAATAACAGCGTTACAACTTACTGGCGGCGTAACAACATCTCTTAATTGTGTAGGCGGTCTTAAACTAAAAATTACAGTGATGTAGCCTGTCTTTAAGACAAAATACATTATTATAATTATCTTAACATTTTAAAATACTACCACTTATTACTGTGTTACTAGTTATTAAAAATGATACCATTGGTTATAGTATAAACAAAATCAACCACGATATTCACAATTGGAACTCACAGATGGAAATCCCCTACCTATGAAGCTACCTTGGCGTTTTCGAGGTTGTGCAAACCCTTACTTCACTGTTCAGAAAACAGGCAGTAATAATTTTAAATTATCAAAAGTTTTCAACATTTACACTTATAGAATTTCCTCGTATCGTCAATTATTGTCAAAGGTTTATGTTGTTCATAACTTCTTCATTTAAGTATGAGAAATATTGTTATCCGAAAATTTCAAGTTGAAAATAACATTTTCAATCTCTATTATTTAAATTGTTTCTACATCAGAATAGAAAACAAGAGACAAAAAAGAAATTTACCAAAAGCCAAAAATTAAGTACGCTTCAAATTTGAAGCAACTCCGCAAATATAAGAATATTTTCAAATATTAAATATATATCAAGTAGTATGTTTTAGGGTGTTCTGGGTCCCCCGCAAATCCCGTAAAACCCATTAACCCGCCTGCCCTATAGTCTATCGCGTACGCGCCCGGCAATGCCCGGCAGTGCCCTTCCCCTCCCCCTCTCATCCATGACCATCACGTACATACCTAACCATCTATACATACCCCCCCCCCATTTCATAAAAAAAATTATATCTTGATAAGTATTGAATAAGTAAATTAAATAATAACGTTTAAAGTATAATATGATTGGAATATTATGTAAGAATAAATTAACCATCAGTTAAAATATGATATTGTGAAATATGAAAGTATACAAATTTCAATTACTGTTTAATGATTTGTGTGTAGTAAACAAAACTATTAACTAATGAGATAGTGTAAATGTAAAATTTTATTAGTTTCACTTTAATGATTTTTAACTTTTACTAAACAAGCTTAATAAATCATACTCGTTCTTATATTTCAATATAAATGTGTATAGTGGCGTTCAAATGTCATTACCAACAACAATAATATTAGCTAGTATTTTTTCTGTTTACACATTCAAACAAAACTCATTAAAACAATTACATTAATATTAACATGATGGAATAAGTTTTATAATATCTTAAATATAGATATTTAATATGTTATGATATATATTATGAAAAATAGAAATTTTTCACACGTCCTAATAGGGAGTTAAGAAATATCATATATAAGAGATCTGATTTTACTTAAAGGAGTCATTCTGTTCTTCAAGCTCTTGAAAACAGGTTTTACTATTGTTCTTAGTCTAGTGTTTATTACATATTAGTAAAAAATGTTCAAGTGTGGTGTTTGTGCTAAAGTTTTCACCGCAAAGTCTAGTATGTTGAGACATACAAAATCTCACGATCAGATTAAATTTCCATGTCTCGAATGCCAACAAATGTTCACTCGTCGAGATCATCTCGTTGACCACGTGCAGAAAAAACATGGTATGTATTTTATTTTAAAATAATTTGAAAAAATTCTAATATTAATAATAATTCGAGTAACAATATCCTAGCTAGTTTATTTTAACAATCAAGAATTATTCACTAATATACGTTTCTATAAAATAGTATAATATTATATAAATATAATAGTAATATCTTAGTTTAATTTAGTTATTTAAAATGAATATTCCATAGTTAGTTTATATCATCAATTAAGAATTATTCACTAACATACGGTTCTATAAAATAGTATAAAAACTATATGAATATGAAATTATATAATGAAAATAGTAAATATTACCACTGATAAATTATTCACTAGTTTAAACTAATTATGTAAATATTATCACATAATGACATACCTCTGATACTATAATCATATTATTTTTTTTTTTCAATAGGTTTTATTAAATATAGTGCAGAGTATAATTTAGCAATGGGTAATACAATCATGCAACTATCATCAGGTGAATAATAATTATATTACACTATATTAGAATAATGATATTAATATTATCGTTATTATTAATAATAGGTTCCACGTCACATACATCGAAAGTGGTTAGTCAACCTACACCACAAGATCTCATCACTCATAGTTCTACGGGTAAACGGAGGAATAAAAATGCTCAACATAACAAAATTAAACTTAAGAAAACTCGTATGGGGCTAGGTAATACACCGGGTTTTAATGAAATCGACTCCTCGCTAGATCGAACAACTGTTTGGTATTATAGGAGTAATGTTGAGAATATGATAGGATATCAAACTTTTCTCAGCTCATTAAAACCTGAACTAGTTAGAAAACTTAATAATTTTGCTTGTATTAAACCAATTAAATATAATTTAAAGTTGGAGGCAACTTATTCACATAAAGAGTTACCCTCCGAGAATCGATCGTTTAAAACATCAGCAAGAGAGCTTTATTCATATAGCGATATAAGTACCCTGGTGGATGATGATTTCGCAATATTATTAGCTGAGGAAGATGTGTATATGAGGAAAGGAAGTGGATTTACGTTAGCTTCGATTGATGGTATATTGTTGGGCGTATACGAGTATACTCCTATGGGTGGCTCATCATATATACCACTCCCGGAGAGTATCTCTAAAAAAAAGGGTGTTATCAACCCGAAAAATATTGACGAGTGTTGCTTCAAGTGGGCGATTTTAGCACGACACGCTAGTGGGAATAACCGTTGTAGGGTTGATATAAATTACTTTAACGAGGAGCATCGGTATGATTTTTCAGGCTTAAGCTTCCCTGCCCCCATTTCAGAAATTCCGATATTTGAAAAACGTAATGATGACACGACAGTAAATGTATATGGTTTGAAATTCGTGAAATCTACAATGCAACATGTAGTATACCCATTAAGAGTTATCGATTCAGAAAAAACAAATCATTTTGATCTTTTAGTGCTTGAACGTGGTGAACAGTCGCACTATACATATATTTCGAATTTTTCGAGACTAGTAAGGAGACAAAAAACATTACATAAGGGTCGTCTTTGTATATGCAAAAGATGTTTTACTGGGTTCGATGAGCAAATTAAAAAATGTAGATTATCCGGGAAAGCTGCGCTCGAGCAACATATGAAAATATGTGGACTTAATAAAGCAATATTTCCGATTTTACCCCCTGAAGGAGCTACACTTAAATTTAAGGCGTGGGAGAAAGCTCAACGGGTACCTTTCGTAATATATGCCGATTTTGAGGATCTTCTTGAGAAAAATACTGAGCACTTGGGGGGAAATACGAAGGGTGTACATACACATACCCCAATGAGCTATGGGCTCCTCGTGAAGGCATCAGATGACGTACCGTTGGAACTCTTGGAACGATACAACATTCCACAGACTCCAGTTATTTTCCGAGGATCAGAGTCAGAGAACACTGTGGCCAAGGATTTCGTGACTAATTTGGTTACGATTGCCGATAGACTGAGTAAGTTGTTGAAATCAACCAACGTACCGATTGTGATGACTGAAGAACAGCGGCGGATACATAATGCTAAGAGTGAATGCGATTTCTGCAAAACACCATTCGGTGGAAAAATGATTAAAGTAGCGGATCACAATCATCTCACAGGTCTTTTTAGATATACGTTATGCACCAAGTGTAATTTAAATCTCAAGACAGTTGACTTCGTACCCTGCTTTATGCACAACTTGTCTGCATATGATGCACATTTCATTGTCACAGAACTCGGTTATGACACTAACACGATATCCTTAACACCGAATAGTGAGGAGAACTACGTATCTTTCTCCAAACGTGTGAATGATGACTTCACTATAAGGTTTTTAGATTCATGTAGGTTTATGGCTTCAAGCCTTGAGTCTCTAGCGGAGAACCTCACCACAAGCGATCTGGAAAAGTTTCGAGAGACCGCCAAATTGTTTCAACCTATGGATATGCCCCTAGTCACACGGAAGGGAGTGTTCCCATATGAATATTGTGATAAATGGTCTAAACTCGAGGAATCCACCCTTCCATCAAAGTTTGATTTCTACAGCGCTTTAACGGAAACACATGTCAATGAGGAGGACTACAGTCACGCTACAAAGGTGTGGGATCACTTTAATTGTACATCACTCGGCGACTACAGTGATTTATATTTAAAAATCGATGTACTTCTACTTGCGGACATTTTTGAAAATTTCCGTGATATATGTATGAAAACGTATAATCTCGATCCAGCGTACTATTTCACTGCACCCGGATTCACATTCGACTGTATGTTGAAATATACCTCAATATCGTTAGAGTTATTAACAGATTACGATATGATTTTGATGATGGAGAACGGAATAAGAGGAGGGTTAGTGCAAGCCAGCGAACGTTATTGCAAAGCGAACAACCCGAAAACGGAGGGGTATGATAGTGGAGCACCACCATCATGGCTTGTGTACCAAGATTGTAATTATTTATTTTTATTAAAGTATTCCACAGGAGGAGGAGCTTTATTATTTTTAATTATTATAGGTAACAACCTTTACGGGTGGGCTATGAGCCAATATATGCCGTATGGAGGATTCAAGTGGTGGGATGGTGATATGGATCAATCACTAAAGCTATTGGATGGTATGAATGAGACGTCTGAAATGGGGTGTGTCTTTGATGTAGACATAACCCAGATAGCTTACATGAAAAACATAATGACTTACCGTTTCTCCCACGAAGTAATACACCACCCGGGTCGAAGGTGTGTAAACTAATGGCTACACTCGAGGGGAAACAACGATATATTGTAAATTATCTCAATTTGAAACAAGCGATAGAAAATGGATTAGTCGTTGATAAGGTAAGATGTATTAATTACATTTTTATCTTATTATTAATTTCAGTCACACGCTAGTAGTCTAACACATTATTTATTTGTAGGTACATAGGGTGTTGGAATTTAAGCAGTCGCCTTGGTTAACTCAGTATATCGAGTTGAATACAGAGATGCGAAAGATGGCTACTAATAATTTCGAGAAGGAGTTCTATAAACTGATGAACAATGCTGTATTCGGTAAATATATAAACAATATATTTATTAATCACTTGTAACTAACATTGTTATTATTATTATTATTATTATTATAAAGGTAAGACAATGGAATGTGTTAGACGGAGAATTGATTTGAGACTCGTGTCATCTCCTAAAACGATGAGGAAGTTGATTAACCGTCATACATTTAAACACTGTACGCAATACAACAATAACCTGACAGCAGTCTCATTAGAAAACAAAGTTATTAAATTCGATAAACCGATATACATCGGATTCGCAGTGTTGGAAATTAGTAAAACATTAATGTATGACTATCATTATAACGTCATGCAGCGACATTATAATGATAAAATTAGGTTGATGTATACAGATACAGGTACCTATATATAACCCAGAATAATAATTATCATAATACAAGATGATTATTACAATAATTACACTGTTACAGATTCACTGGTATATCGGATAACGACTGAGGATTTTTATAAAGATGCTATTGATAATCCAATCCTCCTAAATCGTATGGATACGTCAAATCTTCCTAGAGATCATCCGTGTTATGTAGGTACCCGTGCAAGGATACCAGGATTGTTCAAGGACGAGACAGAGGGTAGAGTGATGTCTGAATTCGTAGCACTCCGAGCAAAGTCATACTCATACAAAATCGCTGGGTGGGAGGCGATTGTGGCTAAAGGTATTCGAGGACATGTAGTCCGTAACCACCTTACCTTGGATGATCATAAACGTTGTCTGTTTGAGAACGATAATAATGATGATGATGATGATGATGATGATAATGTTGATAATGGTGGGGAGGATAAGGTTAATGAGGATGTTTTCACCGATGATGATGATGTTGATTACAACTTCGGTGGTGGTGACGATGTGGAGTGGAAAGATAGAGAAATGAAGAGGAATGCACTTTTAGGTTTCCAATCCGTCATCAGAATGCTACCGCCACCACAGACGATAATCAATCTTCTACGATTCAACTACCACCCTACACTCCATATACACCATATAGAGTGAATATGTCCATCCGCTCGTTTAAACATCAAGTCAAAACGATTAAGTCGTTAAAAAAGACGCTTAATCGTTTCGACGACAAACGAGTTGTTAGCGAGGATCGGATACATACACTTGCATATGGTCATTACAAATTACGTATGGTGTGATATTATATATATTGTATTTTATAGAGTTATGTAAATAATAAAAAAAAAAATTCATTGTTATATAATAGTGTTATGTTTATTATTATTAAATACATATGGTATAAAGTATAGTGAAAAGTGTATGTATCGATATTAAACTAAATCCGTGTTGAGCTGATACGTCTGCTGAGAGTGACCGTGCCGTGCCGCGCCGTGTCGTGCCGTGCCGTGCAGCACCATGCCTTGTATTATACGATTTAAGAATTATTTATAAACCATTTACGTATGGTGAAAACTTTGTAAAATGTACATTGTTTGGGGTTGAATTCTATGTGATAAATACAGCAGGGTAGAGTCCCATCACCGCCACATATTTGATCCAATCGAGGACAACCCAAGTCTTCAATATTGATGAGTGCAACGTGTGGAATATATTCCATAAGAAGTTGTTTTTTCTGCTCACCCTTCACGTAAATGCAATCGAATTTCAGTGAATTCAATATCCGACCGAGTTCCTCGTACTCGACATCACCGTACTCCAGAGATAGTTGATGATAGTTACATTCAAGCCATCTATTCGTTTTTCGACTCTTGTTGTCCTGTTTAGAGCTTGAATTCTTAAAAATCCAGTGTTGGCACGCCCAAGATTCCGTGTCTACTACAGACATTTCTTTTATCATATATTTATTGTCAGCTCCGAGAACGCACTGAATGTCAGCGATAGCCGACATTATTTTCAATTAACTTTTATTCTTAAATATTATAACTATCTTCGATGGTTTTCAAACGTTTTTCCAGGACTGAAATAAACGACGCTAGATCCGATAAAGGTTTTCTGATACGACTTTCCGACTCCAATAGAGATTTTGTACTTTGCCGAATATCACCTTCCAACGATTTCATCTTTAATTGTAGGTCTGTGATTTCACCTTTCAGAGTACCTATTTCCGACTGTAGTAGCTTTGTATCGTATAGAATCGTTTTGTTACTCAATTGAATACGTGAAATAGTATTTTTCCTACGTCCGTCGAGCGAGTTATTGAAAATATCCATAATCAATATACATGTTGTCCTAACGAATTGTATTATACTACTGAAGTGAGTTTTCAAGCACCTGTAGTGTAATTAACCCCACTTTTATGTGTGGAGGGCACATCCATAAGGTCATCGAGTGTAAACAATTAATTTTTCTTCATATAATTTTCTTCAATATTTTTCACACGTGTATGTAACTCTGAAATATAGGCACCGTGATTCGATAGGGAATTTTCATGGAATTCTCCGGTTATATAGCCTACTATATCATTTAAACGAGCGACATCATTTCGAGTTATAGTTATTATTGTGCTAATTTCCGCATACCTATTGAATAGTTCCGAAACACGGCTCTCGAGGTTTAATAAAGACTTATTACATTCGTGTATATCATTTTCTCTTAATTTTAATTTCACTTCGATATCTATAATATTACTTTTCAATCCATCTATTTCTACCTTCAGTACTTTTACATCGTATAAAATTGTTTTATTACTCGAATGAATGTGTGAAATTGTATTTTTTCTACGTCCGTCGAGCGAGTTATTGAAAATATCCATAATCGATAAACTGCATGTTACCCCTATGAATTGTATTAAACTACTGAGATAGGTTATCACAATTTAAGGTCACTAGCTTTCAACCAACTATTATGTGACGCATCAAACCCCAACCACTTTACGAACACTTGATTACCCTTTCTACGTAAAATTCGCTCGATTAAATATTCATTTCGGTGGTTAGTCTTGTGTATTTCCTCGGAATAAAAACAACCTGCAATCGGTTTCCCCGTATAATCTTGCAACTGATAAGTAACGGGTAGTGTTTTATTTATTTTGATAACCTCGAATATTTCCGTAGACCAGCTGGGTAAATAACCTTTTGTAAACACCCCTTTTTGGGTGCTAATCCTCACGTTATCACCAACTTTGAACTTAATTTTTACATTATTAATTTCACGCTGCTTTATTTTCACCGTAAGGGGGTCGGTATCTGCTTGTATCGGTGTCATTCCAATAGTTCTGTGCTTCGAATTATTATATTCTTCGAGCAACTTCGGTAGAATAGAAATCCATTCGTGAGAGCCTCGCGCAGTAAACTCTCTAAACATTTTTTCTTTTAACGTACGATTGAAACGTTCAACAATACAAGCTTTCATGATACTGTATGTAGAATATTTGTGTATGTTATATTTATCCATCAACTCATCGAATGTATTGTTATAAAATTCTTTACCGTTATCCAATTGCAAAAGTTTTGGCGAGCGATCGTGTAATATTTTAGACATAACACTAGTAACTTCTTTACCTGTTTTTGTTTTCAACGGTACAGCCCATGCAAATTTGGTAAAACAATCAATTACGCATAAAATATACTTGTAGCCTTTGTTTTTCCTCGAATATGGTATCATTTCAACCAAGTCAGCTTGCCACAAATCATTTTTTCCATATACGTTAACTCTACGCCTCGTGAAATTTTTCCTTGCCGGCTTGTGAAGTTCAATAGCAATTTCACGTTTAGACATTTGGAATTCGTTTAATTAACCCTGCCTCGTGTAATTCCTCGAAAATAGATATTATTTCGTTGGAAACACCTGTATTACCAGCTGACTTTGACGCTAGAAGTAATCGAAGTCTGTCAACCAATTCGTTGGGATCGTTCCAATACACTAAGTTGTTTTTCTGTACTTTCATAGACACCCCACCACCACCACCAACAGTCGGGAAAAGTTTACTTATTATATTTTTATATTTTTTACAAGTAGTATTCCTAATTTTTAAACCACCTGCAGTTAAATACGCTGACGTTTGGATTAATATCGATTTATATACCTTTAAATCGTTATCCGTATAGATAAAAGGATTTTTTAAAAATAATAGTTGAATTAGACCCGAGGTTGTTGGATAAGTAGCCCCATCGATAAGTATTATGTTTTGAGTGAATTTCACTTCTTTATCGCCCAAGGTGATATCGTCGTTTGCGAGTTTTTTCGGTCCGTATGTTCTATCTATATCCTTTGATTGAAACAAATTTTCAATTTCCAACTGATAGTTATCATAACTAGCCTCATCAGTATTGATAATTTCAGAATCTATTCCAACATCGACTTTCCTAGTTTGATTGGTGTATAAATCACGTGTATTCGATATTTTAGTCAAAGGATCTATAATTGGTTTGAATGTCTGTGCCATTAACTGTTGAACGTTAGCTTCACCAGTTTTTAGCGTAGTATATTTACGTTTTATACTCTCCTTAGCCCGTACCAACTCCTCTAATATATTACTGTCCTCTTTCATGACTGCGTTTTAAATGATATTTTCTGTTATATACACTGACTTATATAACCACATAGGTATCAAACCCGAATCGATAGCGTCCACTATCACGTTCACTGTCTTTACAAATAACTACAAATGCAAACCTATCACGGTTCCAGCACATTGTACAAAATTGTTTGAATTGAATATATGACATATCACCGGAACAGTGTTCATTATATACATGTTTTAAATTAGTTTCGTCTTGCTTGAACAGTATAATTAAATTAGCGTTGTCACGTATCAGTTGTTTAGGTACTTTTGAATAACTCTGAGCTAGATAGAATATATCTACTTTATTATGCCTCCCTCTGGAAAAATATTCCCTAATAACACCTTGCTGTTCCCCGATAACATCGTCCATGATAAATATAGAGTTTGGTAATACTTTTTCAGGTGTGATGACTTTGTCATTCTCGAAAAATGTAAACAGTTTAACTCCATCAATACCATCAATTATACGTTTCAGTAATTTATATTTCGGTTGTTCTAGGGTTTTCGAGTATATGTAAACGTTTTCAAATCGAAGCCCGTTTTCATCGACAAGTAGAAAGTATATCAAATTCGTTTTTCCACACCCCGAGCTTCCAAGCACTAACGATCTAATTGTATTCGGGAATAGCTCACCGTGTTTAAATTGTATTGTATCGGGGGTATCAATGTTGTAAATTCGAAGTTTTTTCTCTTGCTCGATAAAACGCATTTTCATTTACCCCCTATATATATAGATGTACTGTCTATGATAGCGTCACACGATGTCTCACGTTCGTAAACGAAACAGTAATAAGGGTTCCAGCCTTGTCAACTCGGTAATAAACCATTTACCTGTAGAACTACATTTACCTGGTTATAGGTAAGTCACTACACTATATTATTAGATCAACCCCAATTTAAAATATAACTATTTCCAGGTTTGCTGGTCCTGGAACGAAATTAAAAGAAAGGCTAGCACGCGGTGATCGAGGAGTAAACAGCTTGGACGAGTTGGCTAGAGCTCACGATATCGCTTATGATAGGATTAATTCACTAACTGATAGACATAGGGCTGATGAAATATTAGAAAATCAAGCTTGGGAGGTGTTTAAATCTAAAAACAGTGGTATTAAAGAAAAAGCTGCTTCCTGGTTGGTTACTACAGCTATGAAAGTTAAACGTAAGATGGGAGCAGGTTGTGGATTCAAACGAATGGTTATGGCTGCTAAAAACTCAATCAAAAATAAAATGAAAGAAAATAATGTAACTAAACTGATAAGAACTTGCCTGACAGCGGCTAAAAAATCGAAAACTAAGAGAACTAAAACTCCTAGAGTTATACCGATTCCGAAAAAAGGAGGGATTTTACCATTGATACCTATATTTGCTGGTTTATCCGCATTAGGTGCGCTTACTGGTGGTATTGGAAATATAGTAAAAGTCATGAATGATTTAAAATCCGATAAAAACACTCCTATTCATTTAGGTAAGGGTTTATACCTCACACCATACAAGGGGGGTTCTTATGAAATCGTAAAAGGTAAAGGTTTATACCTTACACCTTACAAAGGTGGTTCGGTGGTGAAGAAATCTAGAAAACCGACAAAAAACTAATTGCTACGTTACCCAATAGAGCATTGTATGATTATGAGATTATAAAATACATTGACTTGCTGAAAATACCTCATTTCATTGGAGTATTTTCCAGAGACAAGTTGCCTTTACATTATAAACATCAAGAGTCGGCTATAGTTAATTTGGATATCGAGAAGGGTGAAGGAACTCATTGGGTAGCGTATAAAAAAATCGGTAAACAAGTTAAATACTATGATAGCTTTGGAAATTTACCTCCACCACTAGAATTACAGAAATATTTCAACGGTTGTAATATCGAATACAATTACGATAAACATCAGAAATACAATACAACAAACTGTGGTCATTTGTGTCTACGATTTTTATCATGTACACTATAACGTTGAACGGGAACTCCAGCGAATTATCATGTGACTTTTTCCCACCGATAGAAGTCAGTAAAAATGCTAAGATTTGCCTATTAGGATTTCAAACAAACAATTCTATTCCTAATATAAATAGTAAGTGTGATCAAATAGGTTTTATAAATAAAAATGATATGGATCGTTCAGCCCGTCAAATTTACTCATTACCCACAGGTTCTTATGAATTGAGTGAAATCGAGGCGGTTATAAAACATATATTAACTGATTCAAAGATATCGT
This sequence comes from Myzus persicae, assembly GCF_001856785.1. Taxonomy (NCBI): domain Eukaryota; kingdom Metazoa; phylum Arthropoda; class Insecta; order Hemiptera; family Aphididae; genus Myzus; species Myzus persicae. Next base: position 20,429 of record NW_019100767.1, read on the forward strand.
TTGAATTAAAGGGGAATAATAACACTTTGAAATGTGAAATGTTATGTAGTGAATCTATAGATTTATCTATGCCTAATAATATAGGTGAACTGTTAGGTTTTGAAAAACGTGTATACGAAGCTAATGTTAAACATCAATCGGATAAGTTGGTGAATATTACAAAAACAAACTGTATATATATCGAATCAAACTTAGTTATGGGCTCATTCAACAACGGGAAGCAGTGTCATACAATACACGAGTTTTATCCAAATGTACCCCCTGGTTATAAAGTGATAGAGATTCCAACACATTTGGTTTTTTATTCTATCAATTGCACATCTATTACGCATGCAGAGATAACTTTAAAAAATCAGGATAGCGAGTTAATCGACCTACGCGGAGAACCAGTATCAATACGATTATTAATTAAGGACCTGTAATAAAATGGGTATACAGTTTTATAATATAAATAGTCGGGTATATGAAAAACCTCGTAGTCGTGTTAGTGACATTATCAAGTCAACAACTCTAAAGAAAAAAAATAAATTGAGATACAATAAAGTGGGGGGTAGCCTAACAGCTGAAAATTTGGCTTTTCTTCACTCGTTAAACGCTGTTTAATATGGACGATATGTAATTGAATGTATCGGCTGGATATGTCGACGATTGTAGGATAACTCAAATTGACTATCATTCTTTTCTCCCTTATTCAACATCTGCCCTCTCCAACAACGATGAAGTGCGTATTGCTTTACATAACACAGAGTCGTATACTTTACCGTGTGAAAGTTATATCTATATCGAGGGGATAATAACTAAACCTGTTGAAATAATAGACGACGTTAGATTTATAAACAATGGGCTTGCATTTCTTTTCTCTGAAATGAAATACGAGTTGAATGGGATTCAAATTCAGAAACTCGCCAACCCTGGTATAACTACAACATTGAAGGGATATTGCTCGTATAATAAGTCGGACATTGTTTCACACCATAACGCTGCTTGGGGTGATGATATTAAAAATGTTAATAATGACTTTATCGATAGCGGTATGTTTAACGGGTGTATTAACCTCAAAGATTTGTTTGGTTTTTGCGAAGACTATAAACGTATTTTAATAAACTGCAATCAACAACTGATATTAAATAGGGCGTCATTAGATATAAATGCGGTTAAGCAATACAAAAATAATGAACTTGTTACAGAGGCGCTTAAACTGAAAGACGTTAAAATAAACGTCACCAAAATATTGTGGAGAATGCCTATAGTCAAGGTTAGCGATAAGGAAAAAATACAGCTGTTGAAAGTAGTGAACCAACAGAAACCTCTAAAATGTGCGTTTAGATCATGGGAGTTGTGTGAATATCCGTTTATACCTCAAAACACTTCACATTCATGGAAAGTAAAAACATCGAACAAATTAGAAAAACCACGGTATGCTATAATCGGATTTCAGACCGATAGGAAAAACAGTATGAGTAAAGCAATGTCATATTTTGATCATTGTAAAATCAAAAACTTGAAGGTTTATTTAAATTCCGAAGTATTCCCCTACGAGGACTTCCAAAGTGACTTTACAAAGAACAAGACGGCTACACTATACCGTGCATATGCAGAGTTCCAGAAATCATACTACGCTCGTGATAATGTTACACCTCTATTGAGCCGATCGGATTTCAAAAAACTATCACCAATTATCGTTGTTGATATGAGCAGACAAAATGATAATGTAAAAACTTCGACTGTCGACCTTAGGATTGAAATCGAGACCGAAGAAGCGTTTCCACCATCGACTTCAGCATATTGTTTGATATTGCACGATCAAATTATAACTTACAATCCATTTAATGGTGAAGTAAGAACATTGTAAATATTGATTATAAAACTTAATATTAATAAATTAAAAAATACTTTTTATATAATATCATGTATTTTTATTTCACATAAATTATTAATTCATACAATTGTTAAAAAGAGTTTGCTCTTTTTATTCCATGTAATGGGTTTTGGAATGTGGCATACGTTAATTGATGATGTGGAGGTTGCGTGTTGAAATAATCAGGACCATCGTTAACATCAAATGATTGTAGTAGATCGTGAATTGAATCGTTTGGCTGAAAAAAAAAAAAAAAAAAA
>NW_019100767.1:22567-27708 GCF_001856785.1 Myzus persicae
ATTTTATAAATTACCCTTGATTTGAAATTTTCCCCTTCCTCCTGTGTATCAATTGTATTGTCTGTCTTGATGTTTGGCAGTGGTGAGGTTGGTGAACTCACTGTTTCATTTCCATCAAAAAACTAAAATAATAGATATATTAATTATTTTTTTTTTTACAAGTGGTATAAATATTTTTTTTACTTACCTCAGGTGAGATTTCCACATTCCACCGTTGTATTGAATGTTCAGCTAATTGCGTTAATGCATACATTTTAAGCTGACTAATGAAATTAAAATCATGTTTAGGACTGTTTGCAATAATATGACCGTCACGAACATTTTTGATAAATATAACCATTTCTTCACTCGTTCTTGCCGTTGAATCCATTTTGTTAAGTTCTCTATCGAGATACTCGGTAAATATTTCAAATTGATTTAAAATGATTGGCTGCATGATAGTTGATTTTCGTACAATTGTTTCAAAAATACACCATTCCAAGTATTGAAGTTGTATGAGTTCCACGCGATTTAAAAGAACTCGACATCCATTATGTTTCTTAGACTCTATTACTAAGGTGTTTTCACCACTATACATCATGCTGGATAATTTGAAATTCTCTGACTCGAGAAATATGGTTCTTTTATATTTTCCTGGTTGCTCCAAAATAAATGAAAGGATATTACCCATCAGTGAAAATATCCGTTTTAGAAAATCCGTTGAAATATTAACATAACGTGATGGTGTAATTATATGCACTGCTACTCTGAACATATCACTCGGATCGATGCCAATATGAATAAACTTACGTTTGACGAAGTTTAACGTATAGTTAGTAGAATCGATGAGCTCCGAAGGTGGTGTTGGTGGAATATATGTAAAGGATTTCTTGTATATACCCACATTATCCATGATTGAACCGGCCATGTTTAGAAACACTTGAAAATTGAATTTTTAAATAGTGTAAATGATTTTAAGTATGGAAAGAGAATAACGACTAGTCGGTAAAGGGATTGTATTACAACTGATGATATTGTTGTCACCACTCTACTCTATTTATACCTAAAATATTGTGATGAAATAGGTTTAATAGTTTTGTTTACTACATACAGATCGTTAAAAAGTAATTAAAAGTTGTACACTTTCACATTTCACAATATAATTTAACTCAAAGGGGGGGGGGTATGTATAGATGGTTAGGTATGTACGTGATGGTCATGGATGAGAGGGGGAGGGGGAGGGCACTGCCGGGCATTGCCGGGCGCGTACGCGTACGCGATAGACTATAGGGCAGGCGGGGTAATGGGTTTTACGGGTTTTGCGGGGGACCCAGAACACCCTAAAACATACTACTATATCATATCATATATATCAAGTAATATTTTTAATAACCACAGATCAGAATTCATAAATATAGTTATTTAATTATTTTCATTAACAGTTGAGAAAACCAAGTGGGCCATTCACATTAAACACAACTATACATATTTTTATATTTTATTACTCATAACTATTTCGAATATTATTTGTTTTTTGCAGAGAATTATGGTGTGTATACTTTAATTTTAATACTATACTTATTATTTTCATTCCTATAATTATCTCTTCTCCGAAGATGACAAGTTTTTAAATTGTATTACTCATAATTATTTTGTACATTATTTGTTTCTTTGCAGGAGAAAAAGGTATTTTAGTATTTTTTTATATTTTAGTATATGGTTCAAACGAGAATCACTGTATAGTTTTACGGACCCTGATATCGTTCAAAAGCGTAGTTTTTACCTACTTGTTTGATTTGCTATGCCATATTTAATATGAATAAATAATTATTAAAGTCGAAAATAAAAGTTTTTAACAATTTGAAAGACTTCTTTTTAAATTAATTATGATGTATAACACACATTATAAACATAAATCATATTGACTTTGATACTCAATAATGTAGTACATCATATGAATTCTTCTACACATCAGTGACTTATCGGTTTTTTATGCATGCAGTACTATGAAAACAGAAAAAATATAGTTCTTGTCCTATTTATAAATTTATTGGTTCGATCTTGCAGGTACCTAAATATAAAATATAATCTATTATTTAGAAATGATGTCTTATTGTTCATTCGAAAACAAAAAGTTGCCAAATTAAAAAAAATTGTTTTCTAATAAATATTTTTAATTTACGATTATTCATAACTAGCCCTAAGTTACTGCAGTAACAATAAAATTATAATTATTTATTTCTCTAGATCAAATAGGTAAGTAAATATTATGTCATTTGAATTAATTCGTAGTTTAGTAATTGTATTTGTGTAAGATTTTAAGTTTGTATTAACAAATTACATGTGCTTGAAACCCACTTTTTGGTGTCAAAATTTGGTCCCAAAATATAACGGGGTTTGGGAATCTGTTATATTTAGATAATTCAGTGGGGGTTTTCGGAGCCCTTTGAATTATATTTTAACCGTAATGCGTGGTATTTTTTAATCTAGACGATCAGTATTTAAAAAAAAAATATTACCATACCCACCAACCTCCTATTTATAATTATTACTTACATGGCCTGTGTTATGAAACCAGTTACTATAAGCATTTCTGCTTCGATTATAATTGTTATTAATAATGTCTACGTTTGGTAAACAATTATTATAACCGTTCTTGCTCCAATTACTATTGCTAATTCCCTGGTCAGCACTTTGAAGAAAAAAAATTAACATTCGAAAAATAATTATCTTTTACAATTTTGGCATTGTCATAGCTTTAAGTAATTTAATAAAATGTTTTAAAGTATTCACCTCCACAGTAAGTTTTTTCTTTGCCACAATAGGGTCTTCTGTGATTCTCAACAATTTCGCCAACTCATACTTTTCTACCCACATAAACGATTTGATTCACGATTAACCAACCACCCAAAATACCCTAATATCAGCACTAAATTATGATTCCATTAGTGCACATCCTCCTCACAGGGTAAAGGGAAGATGCTGTCGTGTTTAAACAACAATTAAAAAAGAGGAAAAAGAATTCTATAAATTAAACAAATTTTTTTTATAAAGTCTAGCTCTTGGCTGAATTCTTTTTTCACGCGTCACATGAAAAATGAATGTGTACAGATCAGCATACATGTTTATTGTAAATTTAAATTACAGATTGTATGTTTTAAAAGAAAGTTAAAAAAAAAATTATTGAATAATAATGCAACAATTATTTATTTAATGTCATACATTAAAGATACACAGATTACACAGATTTCACAAATCAAGTATAATACAAGGCCCGTAAAATTATTCAAATAATTATAAATATTTCTTTTCTTATTTATAAAATTCTAAACTAATTCTAACTAAATGATCGCGTTGCTCTATAATCTTTGAAAATTACTCTTTTAGTTATTTTTATCCATTTCATTCGAAGGCACTCCTGTCTGCTCCCATTACTTCTTATATACTTTCATTACCTTTTGATCAGGGATGTAGTGGAGGGTATGCGCAGGTATGCGCCGCATACCCACTTTCCAAATTTAAAAAAGAGAGCATACTCAAGAAAAAAACTAGAGACCGCAAGTATGCTCTGAAAAACGTGCGTATACCCAGCATTAGCCACTTGGTCACTTCACAAAAATTGTCTTATGTCAGTAGGCAGTAATCATTTAATTCTATAACATAATATTATTATGTCTAAAGGTGCGTTTACATTAGGCCGCGAACGCGAACGAACGCTTGCGAATGCTACCGAACGAATGCGAACGCATATTCGCTAGACATTCGGTCGTGACCGTTTACATTGTTCGCTCGTTCGTGTTCAACTGTCTTCGCTTCTATAAAAATCTTCGCTCCTAAATACACATTTAGTATCGACAAAGCTGCTGTGAAGTAAAGACTTTGTTGATTTTTTTAAAAATTTTAAGTGAAAGTTAAAACCTGGGCAAAGATCATTTGTATTTAATTTGAATATTTGTAATTTTTATACTTAAAATGTCATCAAGTGAAGAAGATGATTTGTTAGTAGCTGCTTCAAGTTTTGTACTCATGAAAGCATTAATAAAAAAAACATCAAAGACAAAAAGAAAACGACGCTGGTGGATGACTACATTGTATAGAAATAGAGGATTGTATAGTGGAACTATGTTGCTAAACGACCTACAAAAAGAAGATGGTGATCACTTTAAAACATGTTGTAGAATGTCATACGAAACATTTAACCAATTACTTACCTTAGTTGAGCCTAAAATTCGAAAAGAAGATACTAAGTTTCGAAAAGCTATACCCTCTAAGGAACGGTTGGCATTAACATTAAGATACTTGGCGTCAGGTGATTCATTTGCAAGTTTATCATTGGTTTTTAAAATTTCAAAGTCATCAATATCCCATATTATACCAGAAGTCTGTACAGCTATAATTGAGGTTCTACAAGACTACATACAAGTAATTATGTTTAATATATTATTATAATTATAAAATCAAAATAAATATATTCTTTTTAAAAAACAATATGGATACACGTCATAATGTCGCGGTAATTTTGTCGCCGTAAAAATGTCGCCGTTAAAATGTCGCGAACACAAAAATGTCGCGAATACAAAAATATCGCGATGTCAAAAATATATATATTGATTTTATAGAATACAGAGTAGTACTACACATACACATAACCTTACAACGTAAAACGAACACAGATTACAAACTGCTCGTCGCAGTGTTCATTATCGAATTTATACTTTATATTGATATTTTAAAATTAGTTACAATGATATTATGATAAGATATCTGGTATTTCTAGCTGATAAAATTGTGTCCAGAAATAATCTATATATCGAATAATTTTATAATGTACAGAGTACACAAAAAAATAATAATAATTAAAAATGTTGTAATAAATAAAATAATAAATTGTATTTTTATGTCAATTGATATTGGAAGTTATACGAAATTCCACGCAGGTAGTCGTTAATTGATCGATTTTCATAATCATCACATATGGCTTTAAGTCAAATTGCAGAATCTTTGTATTTTTTCTTTTTCGGAGGTTTGATGCCAGCAATATACTGTTCAACTTTTAGACGGTTTAAGCTTTCTTCTTTTTTCAGTGAGTCGATAAAAATCCAAATAGATGGATGACGAGAACTTAACATCGAACTAAAACAATTATGCCAACCCTCGACTGA